>NW_027255939.1:840000-1140000 GCF_043229965.1 Drosophila suzukii | reverse complement strand
TTGAATTTAGGGATTATAAAAATATTAACTACACTGACCTGGAAGTAGAATATAACAATTGTGATTGGACACCCCTATATATATGTCTCCCAATACAGACCATCAATTGAATATTTTTAACAGCAACACTGATTTCTTTTATAACAAATGTGTGTTAATAAGGGAAAAAACTATCCATCCAAAGCAAAATCCTTGGTTTACCCATAACATTAAAACAAATATACCGATTCGTGACGCATCCTACAATAAGTGGAAGCAATTTAAAACCGCTTTTATACCCTTGCAGACGGTATTATGATTTCAGTCAGAAGTTTGCAGCGCAGTGAAGGCGAAGTTCCCTGCGTTATAAAGTATTTATATTCTTGATCAGCATCACTAGACAAGTCGATCTAGCCATGTCCGTCTGTCCGTCCGTTTCTACGCAAACTAGTCTCTCAGTTTTAAAGCTATCGGGCTGAAACTTTCCCAAAAGTCTTCTTTCTTTTGTAGGTAGTATATAAGTCGGACAACTATATCTTATAGCTCCCATAGAAATAATCTGAATTTCGAATTTAATTTTATCAAAACCTGACGATTATATCATATAGCTGGCATAGGAACGATCAGAAAATTGGTGTGAAAATAATATGAAACAAATTATAACTTCGGTGTTTTTTGATATATTATCTTATACTATTGGGAATATCATTTTTGTATTTTTAAATTTAATAATTATAACTGCAAGGGTATACAAACTTCGGCTTGCCGAAGTTAAATTCCTTTCTTGTTTTAGAATGCAATATACTCGGGCGCGTGATAACTTTAGGCAGATCATCAGATCTGCAAAGTTTGAATTTTTTGGGTCCAAATTTCAAAATACATCCATTAAAAAAACATGGCGTGAACTTTAAATAATTGGAATTGGTCAAAGCAAGCAGCTGGTCCAACACCAAGTGGACGTCAACGATCTGAACAGGAAATTTGTGCAATTCGATGTACCTGAAGGTACACGTAACAATTACCTGAATGCCTCACCAGACTATGATAATAGTTTTGTTTTATGTGTGTTAGACAATATGATGTTCTTGAATGTATACTTAAGGTGAAGTCAAACGCTGAAAGACTGGATGGCATCTGCCCAAATTGTTGTCACCTTTACTCATTAGGTATATTACACACATTATGAACACAGCACTTACCATATCCACTTTTCCCTCCGCATGGAAGTACGCGAAAATTGTCTCTATACCGAAAAGTCAAACCGAGTTTAGACCCATATCCCTACTTCCTTTCTTGTCAAAAATTTGTGAAAATATACTGGCGGCACAGATACAACCCTTTATAGATAACAATTCAATGCTTAGTGAAAAGCATTCTGGTTTCAGATAAAAATAGGAGTTGTATTTGTGCAATTACTGATGTAGTTGAGGACATTTAATCAAGGCTAGATAAAAATTGGATAACGTTTTTGACTCTACTTGATCACAGCAAGGCCTTCGACACCGTCAACCATAGTATTCTATGCACCAATCTAAAAAACCCCTTCAATTTTTCGGACTCTACAGACATGCTCTAGAGGTCGTATGTAACAGGAAGACAACAAGCAGTCGTGTCTGTGTAGTGTACTTCTCGCTTTGTCTTGGTGACTTGAGGTGTTTCCCAAGGATCTGTTTTAGGACACTTATTGTTTTCTATCTATGTTAATGACTTACCCAATGCTCTGTCCCCTGGTGATGTCCATTTATACGCTGATGATGTGGAGTTCTATGTTAGTAAGCCTCTAGGCAAAGCTAATGATTGCTTTTCAAAATGAATAACTGGGCCTTTGAAAACGGTTTATATCTAAACCCAAAAAAAGCAAGTGTATAGTTTTTTACAAAAACCCCTTCCCGAATTTAGTAATTGGCAATAGCCCAATCAAATATGAAGAATCTGCAGGCAACATGGACATCACCTTTAATAACACGTTAACAGAGAGCAAACATATTTCCAAAGCAGCTGAGCAAACATATGGGCTTCTGAGACAGCTTTCTACTTCTCAGTCGTTTTTGCCAACTCAGTTACGTATGCTAGTGACCAAAGCAATTTTGGTTCCCACCCTGTTTTACGGTGTTCAGATTTTTGGGCATTGCGACACGCAGGATATGCAAAAATTAACTGTTGCTTGTAATTCAATCGTCCGTTACGAGTTTAATCTTCGTCGCACTCACCACACTTCCCACCTAGTCAATAATATTCCTGACCTTAGCCTTAGTCAGTGGATTGACCTTAAGACATTAATTTATTTTCAAAAAATTGTGTGCACCCGTGAACCGTCTTACTTGTTTCAGAAACTTCTTCCAGCTCAATCGCAAGGAGCACAAAGCTTTATTATCCCTAGATATAAAACCTTATGCTTGAGAAGGCAAATCTTTATTAATGCTATTCGCCTATGGAACAATCTACCTCATGCTCTTAAAACCATCAGAAGCGCGCCTCGATTCTACTGCTCCACTAATTGTTTGTGAAGTTGTTGCTACATTTTGTTTCACTCGCGCTTTTACTTCGCATGACTTCCTTAGTGGTGGCAAGAGCTTTCGCGACCAGCTGAACATAGGGTGCAAAAGGGGCTGCGGTGTTATAGGGTGCTGACCAAGCACATAAATACGTGCCGTAGCACGTAATGAACTACGGGCTAGGGAGATATACTACAAGTAGAAATTGATAATCAAAACAAAATCTGGGTGGATGCTAGATGGCTTTTAGCGTTTTGGGCGTTAGGACAGATATACAGACAGACGGAAACGGCTAGGTCGACTCGGCGATCTACTTTATAGGGTCGGGGAAACGCTTCCTTCTACCAGTTGCATACTTTTTGACAAACCTAGTAACGGATATACAAATTATTTTATTTTAATTTTTGATTTAAATTTTTTTCAACTTTTGAAGTCCGCGAAGGCGTGCAGCCTAACGCCTCCATAGCAGGAGAAGAAAGTGGCTAGAAGCTTGCGAAATATTAAAGATGGATGGGCTGAAACAGCTGATAGACCTGGGATTGAAGGCCAGGAAGCTAATGGAAGCGAAGCATTCCATTACCAACCCAATAAGAACATAGTGGATGACATCGACTACCTACATAAAAAGGCCCTGTCGGTTGTGCAAAGCATAATCGAGTAGCAGGAAAAATCCAAGGAGAAATCCAGGACAACCTGAGCAGAAGTGCATTCGAGCAGCGTCAGCAAGCGACCCAGGGGGCAAGAAACATGGAAATCGCTATCTACTCTAGCAAAAAAGGCAATGCACAAGGCACCGGCAAGCGATGCCAGTAAAATTCCCGAAGACGGGAAAGCACGCTGGGACAGAGAGCACCAGTAAGCCCCAAAGACCTGGGAAGAGGCCGCAGGTAAAGCAGAAGGTCGGGAGACCCAAAGTACGGACGCCACGAAACGACCGATAGTCATCACCATCCTTAAAAAGTAAAGGCTAAGCCGACAAGCAGTACAGGCTGTGAGGCGCACAGCTGTGGGGGAACTCCTAATCCTTCTGAACATAGTATCCGACCCTAAAACCGCCAAGCTTTACACCACCATGAAAGCGGTCCTGGGCAGCAATGTTGACGTCAGAGCTGCTACAACTGCGGCGGTAGTGAGCACCATGCCAGTAGCTGCAAAGCAAAGGCCTGCTCCATGTTCTGCAAGAAACGGCGATCACTTAACAATGAGTGGGAGACGCCCTTACTATGGAAGGGCCTAAAGGAAGCGATATCTATACTAGAACAGAGTACGGAAGACGCCCGGGAAAATCGACCGGTCGTAATTTTCGGGGTCTCTAAAGCTTGGGCCACGGGTTGTGGCTCTCTCCGGACAATTGCGAGGGGACAAGCGCTACTCCAGAGTTTGGCAGCACTCGAACTAGTGCTGCTGAACTCCGGAACAAAACCGACGTTCTCCAAAGCCAGTACCACCTCCATCATTGACCTCACATTTGGGAGCCCCGGTTTGGACACGGAGTCCAGCTGGAAGGTAGTGAAACCTATACGGGTAGCGACCATGCATCAATTATCTGCTCAATAAGGGCGAGAAACGGCCCATCACGAGATCCTTAGACCGTAACAGGGTACAAAACAGTTATGCTAGATGTGGAGATAGTACAGATGTTATTAAAAGACCTCTCCGCAAGTGGTTCAGTAGAAGAACGCGCCAACCACATCGCCAACTACACCAAGTTAGCCTGTGAATCAGCAATGTAGAGAAGGGGGAAGAGTTGAACGTAGAGTATGTTGAGTCGCTGGAAAACGCAGCGGCTGGTATTCATACCAAAAGGGGATAAGCTGGAGGAGGAGCCTTCTTCATATAAGCCCCTCTGCATGCTAGATACTCTAGGTAAAATTCTCGAATGAATAATGCACTTGCGGCTCGAAGGCGCCCTTGTCAACGGTCTCTCAGAGATGCATTATGGATTTCGGAAGGGTTTATCTACAATCGATGCCTCAGGAAACTGCCCACTGTTGTGAATAACAGCTATGGTCATGGTTGCCAAACACTTTTCAGATGCAAAAAGAATCTGCAACGAGGTATGGACATGTGGGGTTCTACTTAACGCAACTGTTGACAGGACATGGATGCTTCAAACACCATTTAAATAGATATAAGTATGAATATTATCCATACTGTTTGTTCTACTAGTCGGATAACGAAGAAGCAGAACAGGAGTTTGCAGGCAGGAAATCTGAAAGTAATTACTGATAAGTGTAATTTTTTCAGAATGGAGCTGCAATACTTAGAGCATCGAATTACAGAACAAGGCATCGAAACGGACACAGAAAAGGTTTCGGCCATATCCCAGCTTATACCACCGCAAACGTTAAAGAGCTGTATCTAGGAATGGCGTCGTGGTATATGCGGCTTTGACTTTGCCACTATAATACAACTGCTGAACGTCCCCCTCTGGAAGAAAGCAAAATTGGAGTGGAAAGACGGTCACCAACAAATATTCGAAGCCGTCAAGGTCAAGCTAGTAACTGATCCGATCCTGCCATGTCCAGTTTTCTTCAAAACGATTGTGCTCCAAACAGATGCCTGTGATTACGGCCTCGGTGCTATCCTCGCACAACAATCCGACTAAGGGGAGCGGGCTACTTCCTACTCCAGCCGATCCTTTGATGAAGAGGAAAGGAATTACCATGCAAAAAGTACAAAAGAGTATGATACCATGTACAACGCATGTCTAACGGAGGGTGTGTTCCCTTGTCGCTGGAAAACGCAGCGGCTGGTTATCATACTAAAAAAGACAATCCGGCGATGGAGCCTTTTTCATATAGGCTCCTCTGCATGCTAGAAACTGTGGGTAAAATTCTCGAAAGAATAAGTCACTCACGGATTGATAGTGCCCTGGTCGAAATCAACGGTTCCTCAGAGATATAGTATGGCTTTTGGATTGGTCTATCTACAAACGATGCCTCAGCCAACTGTGCGAAATCGCAGACAAGGCCATTGAGGGAAAAAGGTGGTTGTAGGGCTCTAAGCACTACTGCATTGCGGCAACGTTGGAAGTTAGAAAAGCATTCAACTCCGCTAGCTGGCACCACACATTAAATGCATTGAGCAACCTAAATGTTCTAATGTACATATATACAGATAGTTATATCGAGTTATTTCAAAGACCGTCTACTTTTTTATGAAACTGACTGTGAGCAAGTATTCCACAGAGTCAGTTCAGTTCCATTGTTGTGGAATGCCATGTACGATGGGATCCTTAGGATCACGATGCCTGAAGGGACACTCCTTATTGGTTGCCAAACACCTTTCAGATGCAGAAAGAATCTGCAACAAAGCAGGGAAACGAGCAAGCACATGGCACGATTCCAAGGGACTCGCTCTGGCAGCGCACAAGACTGATGCAGTTCTGATTAGTACCAGGAAGAAAGTGTAGGCGGCTACTATCAAAATTGGAGAAGCTACAATTACATCTCGCCCAAGCCTAAGATACTTGGGTGTCATGATCGACCACCGGCTTTCTTTCAAAGAACATCTAGCGTACGCTAGTAGCAACACAGGTAGGACCTCGGCCGCAATTTCGCGAGTAATAGCAAACACTCGGAGACCGAGGCAACCAGGACGTAGATTACTGGTTAGCGTTGTCACATCGACGCTGATGTACACACAAGCCACCAAAAATTAAAGTTATATGCAAGATGGCGACTCCGTACAGATATTGTGTGCCCCGCGGGTATACTGTGCGTTCCAAAAGGTATCCCATGAAGCGGCGTTGGTAATATCGGGAACTGCTAGCAGTGGAATCAGCTAATATCCGCGCAGGCAGCACAGGAGTCCTAATTGCTGAATCCCTACGGAAAAGATGCATACAACTTACCATTGCTAAGTGGCAGAGAGGTGGGTAAGTAGTAACAAAGGACGATGGACGTATAAGCTTGTCCCAGATCTTCAGAGATGGCTGGGACGGAAGCATGGACATGTGGACTTTCACTTAACGCAACTGTTGACAAGACATGGATACTTTAAATATTATCTGAATAGATTTAAGCATGAACGTTATCCGTACTGTTCACTCTGATAATGAAGCCGCAGAATCCGAGATTCGAAAACGAATGAAGAGATTTGAGCATGACTGTGGGGAGGACGCCAGCCGCTTGTAACCTGTAATGTAATTGGTCTGCTGTATGCAACATGGCCACAATAGTAAGAGAGAACGGATTCTCTCAAGGTACGGGGAAGTGGCCAGAACTAAAACTGGTCGTCAACACAAATGTTGCGAGTAGTTAGAAAATTTGGATCCTGGGACAATTAGCACATTAATACATCATTAACCTCATTACCTGGCCGGCATAAAAGTCACATGCCCAAGACCCTATGCGCACGGTCATTACAAATATTATGACCGCACGCCAATGTACATTGTGACTGCTAGGTTTAACACGTGCCATGATTAGGGATGAAATCACGGCAACACAATAAGCTCGCGGGACAACTCTAGAAAATATTATCCTTATCCGGTTTCCATGAACAGATGTTTTAATATTACCTCCATTACATCAAAAAAGTGTTGATTGTTTGAACTGGACACCATGTTGGTGTCCGTTGAATAGATTTCCGTCAAATTATTTCAGAAAATTCCTCATTTAATCAGAATGTATGATGTCTCTTAGTCAACAGTAATGTCTTAGCCCTTTACTTCTGTTTAACCACCACATAGCCACATCTAGTCCTCCAGTGAATTCGTCGGAAATTAACAAAACACTGGACTTTCAAATTCAAGACCTTATGGGTGAAAACTTTATGGTTCTTTTCTAAAGTCAACGGCAGCGAAAAATGCAGTTTTTAAGAGATCAACGGATACAGCCTTCTCCCGCCCAATATATACTTTGTCATCTATTCGACGAGGTCCATTATATGCCTGTTCAAGTGATTTCTTAAGGGGGGAAATACAATTAAAAATTTATTTTTTTCGAAAAAATTTTTTTTGTTTAATGTACTCTAAATATGTCTGGGAATAAGCCTTTAAAAGCATAAAGCCGTCCGGTACTTATTTTCAAAGTAATACACAATTTAGTGAGTGCGTGTCAAATAGCTGAGATGCGCGTGAGGCGCGCTTACCATGTTCCGGCCTCGTACTGCATCTACCTTTATCTGCAGTAGGAATATGAACCTACTGCGGGCAACGTAGGTTCCTAAAATTATTCTTACCGCATTTTGAAGCTTTGAAACATAACCTATAATTATTCTTGACATCCGTTCGCTCCACACGTGAGGGTATAGAAATTGACGATGAATCGAAAAGTAACCGTTTCCGAACCTAACTATCGACCGAACCGCCCTCGAAGAAGACATTTTCACGGAAGTAAGAAAGAGGGCCGTATGAAGACGAGGAGGAACTATTTTATGGTCCTGGAATAGCTGACTGAAGTTTCATCCAATTTGAGTAAGTGGAAAATCCTTCTTCACAAAGGTAAACTTTAAACGCTTCTACTGAAAAGTCGTGTTTTCAAATGCGGTTTTTTGCTTTATGTTTGAAATGAAATTTTCCACAACATGAATAAAAGGATTTTTCATATTTGTTTGTTATAACATGTTTTTTTACGAACAAAGTTGAAAAAAAAGTGTATTTTTTAAAAATTTTTTTTCCAACTTCACATTTTTTCATGGAAAACCCATTTTTTTTACATATGAAATAATTCATGTTGTGCGCTGTACCTCTAAGATTAATGCCCAGTTGCTGTTTTTTGTTTTAGACGTGATCCTGGGCCTGGAGACTGCACGGCGCAAAGTTCATCCCTCAAAACACGACTCCACATTATTGATCATAAATGGGCTTAATTACAATATTTTTTAAAAAACTTGACTGATTTTCATTGCCCAATAATTTCCTAATAACATGCAAAAAGAATCGCTAAGATTCATTTAATTCCCTACTTGCAATCCACTCCCAAAGATAGGCCTCATTTTAGGCCTTTTAATTGTATTTCCCCCCTTAACGCACGCGACTCCCTTGAAAACGTGTACACAATAGCTCGGTCCAAAAAATCTTGTTCTCACCCGTTCACATGTTTTATAAATGTGTGCAAAAGCGTCCTCAAAGTTTCTTTAAAAATTATTCATACATGTCTACCAGCAACAACTTTTTCAAAAAAAAAAATCCATTTCTCCTCCCCAGCATTGTCAACTCTCGTATCTCGGTCAATGTGAATAAAAAATTGACGACAAATACCAAAGTGTTTTTGGAGGGGAAACTGAAGTCTGCAATAGGCAAACAAAGACCTGTCGGCGCTGGCAATGTCGAGGGCCTTCATACGCCTCCCTGATAGGGCCAACAACGAAGCTGACCCTTTTAGGAAGAACAGCGTAATGACAAGATCGCCAGAAAAAAGGGCGTAGTGCGAGGGCAAGCACCCTAACGCCTCCCGGGAGAAGAAAGCGGCCATAAAGCTGTCGATAAAGAGCAGACGGCTGAAACAGCTGAAGGACCTGGGATTGGAGGCCAGGAAGCTGAGGAAGCTAAAGGAAGGAAAGCGTTTCATTACAAAAGCAATGAGGGACATAGTTGATTAAATCGACTACCTACAGAAAGAGGCCCTGTCTGTTATGCAAAGCATAATTAAAGAGCAGGAAAAATCCAAGAAAAAAATCCAGGACAACCAGAAATGCTTGCGAGCGGCAACAGCAAGCGACCCAAGGGTCAAGAAGCAGGGAAATCGCTAGTTGATCCAGCAAGAAGGTGATGCACAAGGCACCGGCACCGATGCCAAAGGAATGGCAGCAGTTAATGCAGAAGGTCAGGAGGCCCGAAGTACGGCCGCCACAAATCGACGCGTCATCGCAACCGCTAATATAGGGTCCTACGCCGACAACTTCAAAAAAGCAAAGACTGAGCCGCAGCTGAACGAGCTGGGTCAAGCCGTACAGGGTGTGAGGTGCACAGCAATCCGATTTTGATGCAGGAGATACTTGCCTTTTTTTAGGGTTATTTATAACTTAGTATAGATAGTGTAGCGGAAAAGTGTAAGGAAAAGCCGTGTATCTATTTGTTTAAACATTTATATGAATTAGTTGAAACATTTAAATGAATTTGTTTAAGCAAAGGAATCGAATTCCAATTGAGAATATCAAAATTAGTTTGTAGTTTGAAATATTTTTGTACTTTGAATGAAAAGTTTAAAATCTGTTAAAGAAATGGCAATGCAATAGGTAGCAAAAGGATATCAGTGGGTAATATAAAGAATCTGTATTTAAGCTCATTAATCTCATTTCCCCCTCCAGCTACAAATGCAATGAATGCCGTATTCTTATTTCATTAGTTAGATGGATTAGTATTTTCTTTGTTCAATCAAACGCCTTTTTTAATTGTCCCTCAAATACATATATTTAAATAAAAAGCAATCATTACCATTGAAAAATAAATATATATTAATGAAAAATAAATAAACACTAATGAAAAATAAATAATAGTACATGTGGTATTTTGTTAGTATGCGGTCACACTTAACGGCTAACATTCGATATTTCATAAACACCAGGCCGTAAAATAGGTTTGTTCTCGTTGGATCCCGCACAATTAAGAAAATGGTCGTGACGATTGGTGCAAATAAATTTTGGAAA
The DNA here is from genome assembly GCF_043229965.1 of Drosophila suzukii. NCBI lineage: Eukaryota > Metazoa > Arthropoda > Insecta > Diptera > Drosophilidae > Drosophila > Drosophila suzukii. The sequence goes on along the minus strand of NW_027255939.1, from coordinate 1,129,930 downwards.
ATACAATCGTGGTGTTTCAATAAAGTTTATAAGATGACTACAGGTTACGAATCATGGATCTATGCTTATGAGCCCAAAGCAAAAGAGCAAACCGTATGGTTTTCGAGGACGAGGCAAATTCAATGAAGGTTGTTCGTGGAAGAAGCACTTTGAACCAAACGGTCGCCTGTTTCTTCGGTAAAACTAGTCATGTGGCGAATATTCCACTTGAGCATCGTAGGACGGTACACCACAGTTTGATCGACTGAAGACTTGGGAGAAATTCGAAAAACGAAAGAGAGGAGAGGGATCATTGTGCACCATGACAATGCGAGCTCTCACATTAGCTCAAAACACCGCCTTTTTGACAGGCCAACTCGTCGAATTGTTGGATCATTCATTTTGGAGATGTCTCAATCGAATTGGAAAGTGTTTCGACCATTGGTACCTATGTACTCGAGCTCACAAAGTATTAAATTTTAAAATTAAACCTTTTTTAATTATGATGGACGTTGATGCACTACGAGCAGTACAAACAAGTGGCCCAACGACACCAAGCACGTGCTTGTTACGCGCGTGGCCCTTTTATCAATTTGGGCAAAACATACGAGTTCGCGAGGAAGATACAAAAAACAAATAGAGACGGGACACAAATGAAAATAAAAGAAGCATCTAAGAATGAAGCAAATGAGTTAAAATATTAGTTTTTAATACCGGGATAGAAGTTGAAGTGCAAATTAAATGATAAAGGTTGTTATAATTATTACACAGAACGCGAAAGGGCTCGTGCAGACAAAAATTAGATGTACATCGTGGCAAATTTAGGGGATAATAATTTCGTGTTAGTCTAACAGGAACATTGAAAGTTAGGCGGTTTACAAGTTCTACAGAATCAATATCACCTCTTATAAGATTTTGCATAAAAATAGTACCAAGCATTGTTCTACGATTAGCAAGGGTAGGTAAATTAAGCAATAGTAATCTACTCTGATAGGAAGGTAGCCTTATGTTTTGATCCCAGTTCAAACTACGAAGGGCAAAAAGAAGAAATTTTTTTTGTACCGACTCAATACGGTCAATATGCACTTGGTATTGTGGACTCCAAACCGAAGAACAATATTCCAAAATAGGACGGACAAGGGGGGTAAATAATAATTTGGTTGTATAAGGGTCATCAAATTCTTTTGACCAACGCTTTATAAATCCAAGAACACTCATGGCCTTGCTGACAGTGGACATTATGTGGCAGTCAAATTTAAGTTTTGGGTCCAGAAGAACGCCTAAGTCATTAACTGAATATATACGGTCGAGTGGCGTATTTTGAAGAGAGTAACTAACAAAAGTAGGAGTACCCCTATGAAAAGTCATAACGTTGCATTTAAGGCAGTTCAAATTTAAAAGGTTATACTCACACCATCCCTGAAAACAATCAATATCTGACTGTAAGTTGAAACCCGACGCTATATCATTATGTGATAAACAAAGCTTAACATCATCAGCATACATTAGTACACGAGAGTGTGTTATGATAGAGGGAAGATCGTTAATAAACAAAGTAAACAGCAAAGGGCCCAAATGACTACCCTGAGGCACTCCAGATGTCACATAGATCAGTTTTGAGGCAGCGTTCTTGAATATAACCCTCTGAGTCCTACCATTCAAATAACTTGAAATCCAAGTTAATAGATTACATGGAAACCCAAGCTGATTTAATTTGAATAAGAGAAGAGAGTGGTTGACAGAGTCAAAGGCCTTACTAAAATCAGTGTATATAACGTCAGTCTGCATTTTATTCTTAAATCCATTTATTACAATAGATGACAATTCCAGAAGGTTGGTGATGGTCGATCTTCGCTTAACAAAACCATGCTGACACGGTGATATTAGCGAGGAACATAAATGTTGCAAATGAGAAGTAATAATACGTTCAAATGCTTTAGGAATTGCCGACAATTTAGAAATACCTCTGTAATTCTGGGCATCCGCCTTCGCACCCTTTTTGTGAAGTGGAATGATAAAAGAGTCCTTCCAGATAGTAGGAAAAACTGACGATGAAATAGACAAATTAAAAAGTTTAAGAATCGGTTTACATATGGTTGACGCACAAAACTTAAGCACACACCCGGGGAGTCCATCAGGACCGGGAGAATAAGTTGGCGTTGTTTTTTCTAAGTCTCTTACGAGAGAAATTTCCGTAATTTCAGGGGTAAAGATACAATTTGCCTTATTTAAGGGATTAGGGTAGTTAGAATTTGACCAAGCAGCCGAACTATAAGTAGTTTGGAAAAACTCGGCAAATAAATCAGCAATTTCAGAATCCGTCGATGCCTCCATTGAGTTAAAACGTACCGATGAAGGCAATGCTGACGACTTACGCTTGGCATTGACAAAGTTATAAAACTGCTTCGGGTCATTTGAAAATTCAAATTTACATCGACTTAAATACATAGAATAGCAATGACTATTAAGAACATTAAAATCCGATCGAGCCACCACATATTTCGAAAAATCAGATGGCTTACCCGATTTCTTATACTTTTTATAAGTGTTTGTCTTAAGGTTTTTAAGTCTTTGAAGCGCATTGGTAAACCAAGGTGGCCTGTTTGTCTTTGAAGGAAACCTATCAGGAACGCATTCATTAAAAAAGGTATTTAACACTATATAGAAGTGTTCAGTGGCGCTTTCAATATCCATACAATTGTACAATTTTGTCCAATTATATTGAGAAATCATGTCGTTAAGTTTTTTATAGTTACATTTTCGGAAACATCTCACTTTAGTTTGAGAAACTAAAGGAGAGAGGGTATCAACGCATGGGAGGCAGATTGTCAATTCCATTGTTGGATAATATCGGTCTTCAGGTACAACAAGAGCGTCAATTCTAGATACCGTGACTTCAGACGGGTCTGAAACAAACTTAAGATCTAGTTGTCTATTTAATGAATTCCGTATAAAGCTTACTTGCTGTAACGATAATTCTAGAAGACCATCAACAAAATCATGGGCGGATAGAGGTATAGCGACTAGTGAGTCAGTAGGAGGAGACCAAGAAATATCAGGGAGATTAAAGTCGCCCAAAACAATCAAAAGGTCACTGTTAGAAAGAAGGGATAGAACAGATTTTGTCGCAGACAGGTGGTGCTCATAAATTATTAAATCAGAGCCAGGTGGAATATAGGAACATGTAACAAATATTGAGAATGATTGCAAGGAAACTTTCACACTAACAAATTCAATTTCATTAGGAGTATCAGAGTGAATTCTCTCGGATGTTAGGCTAGTGCTAACGGCAATCAGCACACCGCCTCCCCTACGTGAGGAGCGATCGGTCCTATAGGCATTAAAATTGTTTGACAGAACTTCATTGTCAGATATCTCTGGTTTCAGCCAAGTTTCCGTAAAAGCCAAAATATCAGCAGTAAATGCAGAGGAGTCAGCATAAAGCTTGGGTAGCTTCATATTTAGTCCCCTAACATTTTGATAAGCCAAAAATAAACTTTTTAGTTTTTTGGCGCCGTGGAAGGTCTGTTATTTGTTCCCGGTTTATTGGGAACAAATTCTTTTATTACTAAATCATCATTAAGCCAAAAGCTTTCAGAAAGTAGTACCTTAAACACATCAGGCGGAGCAAATATTTTAAACGACGATATACTACGAGCATATGAAAATCTAAATTGTTCCACTGAAATATTCTCGGATGGGAATTTTTCACGAATAAATTCCAAAACATCCTCAGATGTGGTATCTGGGGTGAATCTCGAAACAAATAATTGTTTTCTATGTGGAACAACTGATAATTTCTTACGTCCCCCAGCAGCAGATGGCACCTCACTAAGCTGAGAGCCAGAAGCGGTAACTTCTGTACCTATAGGTACGGTCGGCACCGTAGCCGGCACTGAAGGTTTTTTTACCACCCGACTTCGAGAAGCAGTGACTTCACCTAAAACAGCTGTATCCATAGGCGCAGTAGGTTCACTTACCACAGTGTCAACAGAGACTGCTGCAGCCACCAAGTTCGGATTTGGGGTGGATACCGTGACCGTATTAACTGCCGCTGAGCTGGTTTTTTTACGTTTAGGCGACTCAGTTAGTAATTTTTTATTATTAAATTGGGCACAAACGGAATTGAACCCCTCATTGAGCTGTTTAAAAGCACCAGAGAGATTCAAAAGGCTGTCTCGAGTCTGCTTCATAAAGCCGCTCATCTCAACAACCATTTCCTTGCAGGATCCACATGACCACATGAGTCCAGAATTCTGATCAATGAAGTCTTTGACTCTACCAGTAAATCCTTCGCATTTAACGTGCATTATCGACTCGCAGAGCCAGCAGAAAATAAAAGGGTCTTTAGTTGAAGACGAAAGAGTACAATTTTTCTTAGAGCAGACAAGAGCCATTTTAAGGAGATTAAATAAAATAGAATAATATATGAAAAATATCTCGTGTAAATTTGGCACTGGGATCAAATTCCAAAACCAAAAGGCACAAAACACGAAAAAAATAAGAGCGCGAGATTGCGTAATAATTTAAACGTAAGAGAGCACGAGAGAAAAAATCTTCAATCGATTGAGCGTTGCTTGTGGGACACTGACAACTTTACGCAGGAACAGTTACAATGTAAAGCAAGCAAGAGAGAGAGAGAGAGAGAGAGACAAGAGAATAGCACACCAAAAGTGTACCAGAAATTTGGCAGGTTCAGAGAGAGTTTAAGTTACAGTTGTAATATAGAGCGGGAGAGAGAGTGAGAATCGAAGAGTTTTAGCAAGTTTAGTGAGTATAAGAATTACACTAACACAGCTAGTAGATTAAACAAATCTAATATAAATGTTAAAATAACTATAATCACTGGGAGATCTAGTAAAAAACACTAAACACACTAACCCAGCGGTTAGACTAAGCTTTGTTAATAAACAAACACAAAACACTCGCAAAAAATCACAGAATAGACAAAAAATTCAGAGCACAAGAGTAAACACAACCGTTCACAAGCGACGCTAAATCGAATGTGTTTGCATATTACTTGTAATACTTTTAATTAGTTTTCTCTGCGAGTTCTGTTTTATTTATTTAAAGCTATCTTACAGTGTAACTGTGAGCCAATTTAAAGTTAGAGCGCTACCAACTAAGGCTTTCAGTTTATATTATATCAAGACAGCTTTCTTAAATGGTATGGGGTAAATTAGAGTTACGAAGGAAGGAGAAGATTTTTTAATGTTGATGTTGGTAGGGTTTGCAATGTGGAGATGTAGAGAGCACTTGCAAGATTAGTGTGTCCTAACCGGAGTTGGTGTAGGAGTATTTGAGTTTTTCTAGTTTGGTATGGAGATGTGTGACATGGTTTGCGGGAAAGATTGAAGTATTTGTTTGTACCAAGTAGAGACTCTGTTATGCATGTCAGGTAGTTTGGATTTGATGTGGCCTTTTAGGAAGTGTGAAATGTCGTTAGCATTGTTGTTTGGGGTGTAGGTGAGCGGAAATGTATGGGCCTCTTTAGGTGTTTTATCAGCATTCTCATTTTCTGCTTTGCGGATGTGGCTGGGGATCCAAATTAGTTTAATTTTTGGGAAGTGGTTTGTAATGAGATTTCTTATTGTTAAGGAATAAGATGAGTGATTGTTGGAGTTAATGAGAGACTTAAAAAAAAAATCATACGCTGACCTTTCACGGAACACAATAATCACAGTCTACTTTGTCTATTTGATTTTTATGCGGAATACAATTGTTTTTAAGTTGCAATTCAAAAAATTTGAAAACCATAAAAAAAACATTTTGGCAGGGTTTTAGTTCTAGGCGCCTCATAGTGCGAACCCTTGGAACATTTGTTGGCAAAATGTCCACGTTTCTACGCCGGTAACAGCTCACCTCCTCTCTCGGCGACTTATTCTCTTTTTGAAATGGTTTTCAGTTTCATCCTGTCGTAACTTCATGCGGCAGTTATTCATTTTATGGGCCGGCTTCTTACAAAAATGACACACCAGTAAAGACTGCTTCGTTCGCTTAAAATCAGTTTCCGAGTTTTCCACTCCGTCAGTGCTGCATTTGCTTGCAACGTAATTGTCATTAACAGCTTATTCCGGGTTTTGACGATCTCTCTTCGGTGTTCGAGGCGACTAGCGTAGACTGCAAGCCTTTCGCCGACAAAAGGGCGACTGTTAAGGAAATTGAACAAAATGCCAGCCGGTGTCTCTTCCGTCTCAAATCGGTGCTTGAACAGCTCGTAGAAATGCTTTCACTCAAGGCCGGCGTAAAATAGGTGGGTAAACTACTGCGAAGCACTTCCCTCTGTGCAAGTGCTAAGATCCATAAATAGCCCACTGCCAGTTTACGGATTCTCCGGTAAATTATTTCTACAGTCACACACCATTGGGAGGCGTCAGCACCAGATGCAGATGTGTAGTCGATACCTGCATAGCTTTGGCCAGCTCCAGAGCTAAGCGACACTGATCCCCAGATGTGGGAGAAGTTGGTACGGATCCCACTTCTATTGTCGATTCCAGATTATTCTGGACAGAATCTTTGTTTTGTTCAGTCAATATTATACTCGAGAACAATGTCTTCTAGCGAATTCCTGTGCACTGAGTGTATTAACTGAACTTCTCGAAGGCAACGCACTTACTAGGCTGGCTAGTCAGAGGCCCGCCATTCACGCTACCGTAAATACCTTTGCCATTGTTTCTGACGCATTAACTCACATTTTTGCAGAGAAACACACTCAACTGGTGATATTTTTATGTCGCTCCAAACCAAAATACTTTTTCACGTGTGCGCTTTCCATAAAGTGTGAGAAATTTATTTTTCTGTTAATTGTTATCATTTTAACGTCGATTTTTAAGTCAATTAAATTATGTGTACTACCGTCTGTCTATTTTTAAATATATTACCCGTCCTGGGCCTGCTGTGTCGAATTGTGTTCATTGTCGTCAGAATTAATATTGAGATTGTCGTGTCCAAGTTTAATCCAGTTAGTTAACTTATCCGTGTCCAAGCTCTTATGTCAGCTGCATCGCAATAAGAATCTCTTTCGATCTCGCTCTCACACTCCTTCCTTTCTCGTCTATTGTAATCAATATATTAATATATATATATAAAAATATATAAAGTATATCTATGTTACTGTTGTTTTTCTTCTAACAATGTATTCTTCTATATTGTTTTGATCTTCGTTAGGGGTGCATTTAATTGTAATGATATCCGTCATTTTTTGTAATGTTTGATGTTTCTGACTTAAGTGTTACCCTACACTTTTCTAATTCAAAAAATGTATAGGTTAATGATCTGTCAGTATCTCAAACTTCCATTGACACAAGTAATTCACACTCCAAAAGATTGCCAGAAATTCCTTATCGGTAGGCATTCGTTTCGTGATTCTAAAGCGTTCTAGATGCAAAACAATTTGGGTGGCCATCCTAGGATAACACCGCCCCGAATTATCAAAGCTAGGAAATCTAAGTATGGAGTGTGAGCAACTGATCATGTTTCAATTTTTCAAATGTTTCTACCTAAGTTAAATCTTTTGTGTTTATTTTCAATTTTTTTTTTTCTTAATTGATTTACAGTGGTGCCCATATACTTAAGCCACAAGACTTCAACCAAAAATTTAAACGAAAATTAAGAAAAGTTTTTATTTCACAGCTCCAATTTTTTGTGTCACATTAGTTCTATATATCAGTGTTCTAATAGAAGAATAACCAAGTTATAAAAATATATATTCAACGAAAAACTTAAAAAATCTGAGACCATCTCCAAAATGTCCTGCTCACATATTTAAGCCACCTGGAACATATTGGTTGAAAAAGTTAAAATTTTCCCAATATTCCTTATACTTTTAATAAATTTACTTCAATATTGAGTGGGATGACCTTTCTGCTTAAGAAGAGCGGAGCAACGCTTTGGCACTGAGTCCACAAGACGTGCGCACTGTTGATGGGTGATTTTCTTCCACTCTTGCAAAACTCGCCACAAATCGTTTTTATTTGCTGGTTTTTTTTGGCCAACGACTTGTTTAACAATTCCCCACAAGTTCTCTATAGGGTTAAAGTCGGGGCTCTGCGGTGGCCATTGCAAAACATAGATTAAGCCACGACTTGACTATTTTGCTGGTGTGTTTCGGGTCGTTCTCCTGTTGAAATATCCAGGCAAGTGGCAAATTATCGGCATATTCTCCAGATAAATTGTTAACAAGGATGTCCCTGTCCATTTCGCCGTTCATAATGCCTTCTATCTTCCCTAGGGGACCTACGCCCGATGCGGTGAAACAGCCCCAGACCATAATCGAAGCCCCACCATGTTTAATAGTCTTCTTCGTGTATTTGGGGTCCAATTGTTTGTTGGGAGAACGTCGTACATATGGTTTACCATCACTCCCAAAGACATTAAACTTGCATTCGTCTCTCCAAACAATCATGTTCCAAAAATTGGGACCTTTTTGAATATGCTCTCTGGCGAATTGAAGGCGCTTTTTAACATTTTTAATTGACAGCAATGGTTTTTTTTAGGCAATGCGTCCATATAACCCAAATTCATTTAGCCGTCTTCTTATGGTCTGAGTTGACACATTCACGCCATAATCTGCCACCATTTGACCCCTGATTTGCGTCCAAGTCTAGAACAGATCGGCTTTACTGATTTTGGAAATCCGTCTATCGTCGTTTAAAGTGGTTTTTCTGGGCTTTTCACGTGGAACACTTTCCCAGGTTCCATGTTTCTTATAAAATGCAATCGCATTTCTGACTTGGCCACGCGAAAAATGTAAAGTCTTACAAATTTGTAGAATATTTGTGTTTTTTTTCGTAATATCCCATATTAGCTTTCTTTCGGCCGAATTTGAATTCTTATTTTTAGCCATAGCGGTCAAATTGTTTTCGGAAACGTATTTAGTATTCAATACTTTAGTTTAGAAAATAACTAGCACAACTTTTCCGGAAAAAACACAAGTTTGACGATTTTAGCTCAAGGTGGCTTAAGTATATGAGCAGAGCACAATACTCCTTTTTGACATTTAGTCAATTTTTTGGAAAATACGAACACCTACTTGTCATTTTTTACTGTGATCAGATGCTTAAATAACAGTGTTGCAAAATGCAAAAATTTCAGGCCGAAATAAATATGTTCAAAAAAGTTATTAAGAAAACAGTTTATGGTAGTGTCAGTGGCTTAAGTCTATGAGCACCACTGTATGTAGTAGTAGTAGTATTCTTTATTTATAAAAAACATTGAACAAACGGCATTTCAAGTGTACAATTAAAATGATTCAAATTTTTATATAAACTAGAACTAAAAAAGGAAATGAAATATATCGAGTTGGTTATTTTAACCGTCTGTCGATCTCCGCTTTCCCAGTGTCACTACTGCACAGTGTACTACACCTGACTTCCCGTGTCTTCCCCAGATATCAGATCGTTCTACCAATCAGTTTAACAACTAGGTGAGCTGAGTAACGAGTTGGATTTATAATATGAAGTGTTTAAAAGCTTTCCGTTAAAATGTTGCTTAGGTACTTTAGAGCCTGGTTGATGTAGCTGTAGAGAGTTGACCAACATTGCCCATCCAGCTGTGCCTTACCAAAAGTGCACGACGTTTTCCTGCTCCCTCATATTGCAGATCGGGCACACAGTGTCGCTGGCTGTCACGTTTGGGATATAGCTTAGTGGGAGGATTTCTCCCCTGGGCATGAAAATTGTACGAATCTTCTCAACGGTGAAAGCGTCAGTAAAATAGTTATCAAGTCCCAGATCATAATTAAGGGACCTATGAGTCATCCGAGTTGTGCTTCTTCTTGATTCCATTTAGAACTGAGTCCTATAGGTTTCGTCCAAATACGCTAGAATACTTTTCGCCCATTGCGACCATTGTGAAGGATCGCCTAACTGTTGCCTTTCTCCGTAGGTCTCGGCAAGCGTCTCCCATTCTATGACCCATTGCTTAAGCTCCCGCACCAAAAAGTTCGCTAGAATTCATGGCAGCCTATGTTCGGGCATGGTTACCACTTTCTGGATATACCTGAAATGCATTTCAGCTGTAAAGATTTGCAGCGGCGACAGTCCTGTTTTAAGATATAACATCCTGTTCGGAGTAAATCTGGGTAGAAGAAATATTTTCTTTAAAAACAATCTTAGAAGGCTTTCAACTTCTTCATAATGTGAGATGCCCCAGACTTGCGCGCCGTAACAAAGGATTGACCGCATTGCTGCACTAAACAGCTTGTACTTGCTACTCATTGGAACGTCCTTTTTTCCTAGCAGCGATTTCCATGTGCAGTTTATGGCTAGTTTTGCTTCTCGAAGTTTCTCCTGTAAATGGTTGTTGAAACGATCGTTGTGGTAAATCCAGACTCCCAGATACTTATATGACTTGACAATTTCTAGCTGAATAGACCCTAAATTCCACTTTTCGTTTTGTGCTAGCCTTCTCCAATACCTCTTGAAAATCAGAACTTTCGACTTCCCCGTGTTTACTAACAAATCCCCATAACAAACAGTATTTGTGCAGAGCATTAATCATTGTTTGCAGTTCAACGGGGGATTCGGCGAGGATCACAATGTCATCTGCATACAGCAGAGCCTTGATCGAGCATCCGCATATGTGAATACCGCAAGGCAGGCTATCCGTTATGTCGTTTTAAAAAAGGGAAAACAGGAAGGGGCTGAGTAGACATCCTTGCTTTACTCCAGCTTCCGTGGTAAACCACTCGTATAGTTGTTCTCCATCCCATACTGCCGTCAGGTTATCCGTGTACAAGCTTTGTAGGACGTTTAAAAATGCCGTTGATATGCCGATATTGCTGAGCTTGTAGGTTAAAGTTCTTCTGTCTATAGAGTCAAAGGCAGCTCTGAAATCTACAAAAAACGCGTATAACTTTTTCCCGCTGTCGATATATGACCTTGCTATACTTGTAAGACTGAAAATGTTGTCTACTGTCGAATATCCTTTTCTAAAACTGGCTTGGAATTCAGTAAGAATATTATAATTTTTTACCCAGTTTTTTAGCCGCTCGAGTAGCAACGCAGAGACGCATTTTGAAATGAGATTCCTCTGTAGTTAGATGTCACTTTCGGCTCGCCTTTCTTAAAGATGGGAATAATTATAGCTTCTTGAAAGCTCTTTGGGACTGTTTCCGATCCCAAGAACTTGCTGAAAGCAGTGACAAGGCTGGCTTTAAATTGAGGAGTAGCGTACTTTTTAAATTCCGATGGTATCCTGTCCGGCCCGGGTGCTTTTCTTTCTTTTAACATTGAAAGTAAATTTTTAACTTCTAGTCCTGTCACACATCCGTCTAAAGAATGATTCTTTACCCACGGCATTGCAAAGTGCAGCAATAGCGTCCAGTCTGGAGGCGCTAGAAGATCACGGAAATGTTTTCCTAGAACATCTGCATTAACTTCCATTGATTTTACAAATGAGTTTCCATTGAGTTTCCTAATAGTACTCCAATATGCCCTGCTATCTGTTATGGAATCCAATGATCTCGCTAGGTTAATGTAAAATTGCGTCCGAGCGTTTTGACAAGTTAACTTGTATGCGGCGTTTGCTTCATGATACATTACCACTGCACTTACCACTGCCTTAGCAAGTTGAAGGAAAGTATTCGAGCTGCCCCACACTGCTCCGTGTACCACTCTTGCTTAAAGTCTCTGGGCTTTCTTCGTCCTCGACTATTAGCGGCTTTGGTAATGCAATCTGTAAGAAATCCTTCAATTTCGTCAGGGGTTACCAAATCTGCCACACAATTTGTTGCTAGGTTTCGGTCCAACTTTGTCCTATAGTTTTCACTCTCTCGATTTCGCCAAATCAAACTTGGTAGAAGTCCAAGCGGCGCTGTGCTTGAGTCCGATGTTGTCGAAAGGATGCCTGTAACTTCCAACGGGAGATGGTCAGAGAATATTTGACTGCTCACTTGGCAGTCCTTGATAGTTTTTATCCATATACCGCGTGCCATACATAGGTCGATGGTGGACCGAGCTTCACCTCTCATAAAAGTGTAATCGCCCAAAGGATCGCTTGCTGACCTTCCATTGACCACCGTGAAGCCAAACAGCTCGACCAAGTCCATTAGGTGTCGGCCATTGGCGTCTGTTACTTTGTCTTTGGCATTACGGGCTTCATTGAGGGAGCTTGTGACTAACTGTTGGTCGAATCCATGAAGTTGAGCTTCACCCAGCCTTGCGTTACAATCTCCTATGATCAGTGCACTTTCATTTAGTCGAGCATGGTTTAAAACCTCATATAACTTCCCAGAATCTCTTTCCCAATGATTGCAGTTAATATACACTGGCAACAGGTGCAGGTTTTCATTTTCTGCAGTCCTCAGTTGGATAATACTGGTCTCATCTACATTTATGAATCTGATTATATTCCGGTCGTGAAGTTCTTTTTGTATGGCTGGCACCCATCTAAGCACAACATCTTTTAATTTGACTTCGACAGCATCCAATTTGGCTTCAAGGAATGTTTCAGATAGAATGAAAATTTGAAACGACGCAATGTACTGAAAGAAATCTTATATATTAGCTTATTTTTTATTCCTGCCACGTTATAGGACAATATTGTGATCTCCAGTCTCTTTATGGTATCGGCCTCTTCATTCGCATTTGCACCTGCAACATTACTACATTTTAACAAAGGACTACTTCTACTACATTTATTCTTGTTTCTTTTTAGTTTTTTGACTTATACTTTTGGCTTAGGGACTCATAATTAATGTGAGACATTTCCTAACTGTTTCCGTATATTTCCTTTAATTTTGTTTCAGCTGGTTTTCCTTGCCACATAAGCACCTTGTTATTGTTAAAGGACATCCAATTTCCGTCTACGTTAATATTGTCGTTTTGGACTTTTACTTTTGTTTCCCTGCGAATGGCCAGAGGAAAGTTTTTTAGCTCTAGAAGAGCCATTTTATTCGCCTGTTTTTCCAATGTCAAATCCTTGTCAAGGAACACCTGACTTCCACGCAATTTATGGCCTTTCTTCAAAATATTCTCCGCTTCTCCTGGGGATTCACATTCCAATAGAACCATAATTTTGCCACCCCGCTCATTAAGCTTTCGCACATCCGAAACCCTTGAACCTTTTAATTGTAGTTTCTTTTCAATCAGACAACTACATTTTTTATACCCGTTACTCGTAGAGTAAAAGGGTATACTAGATTCGTCGGAAAGTATGTAACAGGCAGAAGGAAGCGTTTCCGACCCCATAAAGTATATATATTCTTGATCAGGATCACTAGCCGAGTCGATCTAGCCATGTCCGTTTGTCCGTCTGTCCGTATGAACGCTGAGATCTCGGAAACTATGAGAGTTACAATACTGGGATTAGGCACGCAGATTTCTGAGATTCCTGCGCAGCGCAAGTTTGTTTCAGTAGAGTGCCACGCCCACTCTAACGCCCACAAACCGCCAAAAACTGTGGCACCTACAGTTTTGATGCTAGAATAAAAATTTTAACTGAAATGTAATGTTCTCATCAATACCTATCGACCACAATTTTCATGCTAGATAAAAAATTTTAACTGAAATGTATTGGTCTCGTCAATACCTATCGATTGATCCAAAAAAAAATTTGCCACGCCCACTCTAACGCCCACAAACCGCAAAAACCTGTGACGCCCAAAATTTTTATGCTAGATAAAAAATTTTAACTGAAATGTATTGGTCTAGTCAATACCTATCGATTGGTCCAAAAAAAAATTTGCCACGCCCACTCTAACGCCCATAACGCTTAAATCTGTATACCGCCGGTAGGCGTCGCATTTTAATCTCGCTTTGCTGCTTGCATATCTCCATTTAGCTGAGTAACGGGTTTCTGATAGTCGAGGTACTCGACTATAGCGTTCTTCCTTGTTTTCTTTTGTTGTTCTAGCAACATATTTATGGTTCGCTTATCACCTTCTCTATCTGAGCGAAGGCTTATAACCTCTTCTTTGAGCCGCGCATTGTCGTCGGTAAGCTGTTTGACCTGCACAGAAATAGCCCCACTTGCGCTTTTTAGCTCTTGTTTAAGCCCTTCGACCTCCGATTTAGTTGGCAGATTTTTTAACTTTATGTCGAGCAGCTTCGACATAGCTGATGTCAGGTCCTTCAGGATGTTCCACCTGCAATGTTTTCGGACATATTCTCCAGCTTCCGCTTTTGTGATGCCTGCACCCGTGATAAGTAGTTATCTTTTTCATCCGAACTCGACATGACTAATAACACCTTTTATTTACCCGCATAGCAGTATGCTCTATTTTAATAAAAAAGGTACCTAGCGCCCTTTCGTTGTGGCCGCTACCCGATATGTTCAACGTTCGCGTTCACTGCGGCTGCGACCAGCTGATGTTTACCACCTCTAGACTTGTTTACTTCTTCCCACGCCGGTTCAACTCACCCGCGCTTTCCTGCCTTTTCCCCGTTTTTCACAAATTTCGCCGAAAAATGAGTGAAAACCGAGTTCAGCTTTCTGGAAAACTAAATGCTGATTCTCCTAAGGTACGCTGCGGATCCTCCGTGTTTTCTGCGGTCAGTGAGCACAGCGTCGACGTTTGGCAGTAAGTTTGTGTTTTTTATGGTGCGGGTGTCTTAAGAAGCAAAACTTTTCTCGGAGCCTGATAAAAAACTCGACTACACACTTCACTTCTTCTTCTTCTCTTTTAATTTAAATTAATTTATTAATTTATGTATGAATTATATTTATTCTTGACCAAGATCACTAGCCGAGTCGACCTAGCAATGCCAGTCTGTCCGTGCGAATGCTGTGGGAGAGTTGAAATCTCAGGTTAAAATTCGTCAACGCCCACGAACCGCCCAAAATTGTGGCGCCCACAAAAAACAAAATTGAAATTTATAATAATTTACATTTTATTCCGCTAGTGAATAAGTAATGACCTTACGCCCGCTTAAAACAAGAACTTCGTTAAAGTAAAAAATTTAAAATGTAAAAATGTAAACGTCGATGATTAATCGCTTCCCTATAGTGTTCTCTCTTGTTTCGATCATTTTCTCTTCTCCTCAGGGGGTATAGCAATATTTAAAAATTACAGAATTTAGAATTTGTTTATGTATAATCGGACGACTATATCATACAGCTGCCATATCATGTAACTGTAGGCGGCAGTGCACGTAGTGCGCCCAAGAAGAGTTTGCGAAGGCTACTAAAAAAAAAAAAAGAAAATCTACTGTGATAATCCGATCGTATCGAGTGATACACCAATTAAAAGGTACCGCAAAAACTAAAAGGATTGCATACCAAGACTTAAAAAATTGTAATTGGTTTGGAAGAGCAGTAAAAGTACAAAAAAAAAGTGTCAACAGGCAGTTTTAATCAGATCCAAAAAAATCCCGATTATAAAGTATTCCCTTAAGACTTCCTCTCTTTATTTTTTACTGTGTTAAAGCTTCGTGTGTATAATACACATT
The DNA here is from genome assembly GCF_043229965.1 of Drosophila suzukii. Taxonomy (NCBI): domain Eukaryota; kingdom Metazoa; phylum Arthropoda; class Insecta; order Diptera; family Drosophilidae; genus Drosophila; species Drosophila suzukii. The sequence continues at coordinate 1,114,562 of NW_027255939.1, read as the reverse complement.
AAAATATTCTAATACAATCCACTTTAACTACTCTTTCTAAGACAGTCCACTCCAACTACTTACTACGTACTGCTAAATTATTTATAAAATTAACAACAAAGTTATAATATGCACAAATTTACTCCAGCAAATCGTCTGCCATTAAATTGTGCAGATGACAAACAAACATAAGCAAAGTCTTCATGATTCCCGCAACTTTATTTCGCTATTCTCACCCCATATACGTACATTGTACATACATACGTATATCGACATTTTCTTCAGCGCACAGTGGGTCAAGGGCTCACAATAAATGTTACTTCCAAAGAAACAAAATTAAAGTCCGCAGTTCTTTACATAAATCCGACCATCTGATATAGTTACAATTTATTGACTCTGCCTATCAGACAGTGTGACCGTATATATTTACAGTCTTGATTGGTTACAAAATTCCAATTGGATTCTAGCCCGTTTCCTTACTTTTGAATTAAAATTCTGAATTATTTTACGTCATGGCAACATCAGTAAAATCCGCTTTAATTCGATTTATGGCCACAGCTGACTGTCTGATCCATTTTGAGGCCACTGTGAACGCTTCAAATGCTCCTACCCCAACGTTATCCGTATGTAAAATCCGTAGCGATTATTTCAATTCCTTGTGACAATAGGGCTCCTCCCAAAATACCTCAAGCTTTAGTAACTCCGTCCCAAAATTCCACGCTGTCAGCTCCCTCCTATCGACACAGAGCTTTTCATGGGCGATTGTCTTCGCTGGCCGACTTTTCGGGATTTTTCTACGGCGATATACATAAACAATCCGAGTCTAACGCCCGTTGAAAAATTATTCCACTTATGCCACAAAAACAAGTGGCGAAGCTCATTCCATAGTTTCGAGATCCACACTCAACAATTATGGCTTTCGCTCTGTCTGGGAAAACCTAACTGAGCGTTTCGAAAGTAAGCGATTGATAAGCGACTGAATTTTCAGGTGTTAATATGGAGAATTAAGACCCTATCCTGGTTTATATGTGCTCGACATAACTACCGAAGCTCACGCTCTCATTATGGGAGCAATCCATCCAAAACAAAGCCAAAATTCTTAAGTAGTTTGAGCTTGATTCCTTTTTGACGGAGCGCCATCGAACTCTTGAAGCCGTCGATAGCTTCCGATCTGCCAATTTCCTCCACGTCCAGTCCAAAGGCACTAGTCCAGTGGCAAGTCCGATACCCAAAGGCTGCGATCTGTTTTCGAGGGGGAACCACCCTGTGCGTATATGTCCACGCTTCCTATAATTGACGGTAGACTATCGCCTAGCCTATATCCAGAGGAAGCAGTTGTGCTCCAATTGCTTTGCAGGCAGCCTTCAATTCCGGGATTGCACAAGCGCTCACAACTGTCTCACTTGCCAAGATCGACATCATAGGACAAAATGGAGTGTGGACTTGAGGCGGATACTGGCCTTGGAGGGTCGGACAGCGGTCCTACCACTCCGCCGATTCCATCCGACCCTACAATGCCAGTATCCGCCTCAATTCCACACACGCAAAGTACTTCTTTCTTGGGACTTCATTTAATTCAGCAGTCAAGCCACCCCGCCCCAAAAATTATAGTTTAAAAACAAGGAAGAACGCTATAGTCGAGTACCTCGGCTATCAGATACCCGTTACTCAGCTATATGGAGATATGCAAGCAGAAAAGCGATATTAAAATGCGCCACCTACCGGCGGTATTTTTTTTTGGATCAATCGATAGGTATCGACGAGACCAATACATTTCAGTTAAAATTTTTTATCTAGCATGAAAATTGTGGGCGTCACAGGTTTTCGCGGTTTGTGGGCGTTAAAGTGGGCGTGGCAAACTTTTTTTTGGGTCAATCGATAGGTATTGATGAGAACAATACATTTCAGTTAAAATTTTTATTCTAGCATCAAAACTGTAGGAGCCACAGTTTTGGGCGGTTTGTGGGCGTTAGAGTGGGCGTGGCACTGTGCTGAAACAAACTTGCGCTGCGTAAGAAGCTCAGGAATCTGCACGCCAAATCTCAATAGCCTAGCTCCCATAGTTTCCGAGATCTCAGCGTTCATCCGGACGGACAGACAGACGGACAGACGGACAGACGGACATGGCTAGATCGACTCGGCTAGTGATCCTGATCAAGAATATATATACTTTGTGGGGTCGGAAACGCTTCCTTCTGCCTGTTACATACTTTCCGACGAATCTAGTATACCCTTTTACTCTACGAGTAACGGGTATAACAAGGACTATAAAATACCCGTTACTCAGCTAAAGGGACCAAAGGGAAATGGAGGTATGCAAGCAGCAAAGCGATATTGAAATGCGCCACCTACCCGTGACCTCAATATATGGTTATGTGGGCGGTAGACAGATTTCAGCGTTATGGGCGTTAGAGTGGGCGTGCAAAATTTTTTTTTGGATCAATCGATAGGTATTGACGAGAGCAAACATTTCAGTTAAAATTTGTTTGTCTCTAGCATGAAAATTGTGGGTGCCACAGTTTTGGGAGATTTGGGGGCGTTGGAGTCTATTCGCGTTACAAACTTGCATGGCTACGGAATCTAAATCTGAGATCCCAATTCTCTATCTTTAATAGTTTCCGAGATATCCGCGTTAATATTTACGATTTTTTGAAGTTTTTGGCCGGTTTGTAGGCGTTAAACTTTTTTTTGGGTCAATCGATAGATATTGACGAGAACAACTGTAGGAGCCACAGTTTTGGGCGGTTTGTGGGCGTGGCACCCTGCTGAAACAAACTTGCGCTGCGCAGGAATCTCAGGAATCTGCATGCCTAATCCCAGTATTGTAGCTCTTATAGTTTCCGAGATCTCAGCGTTCATACGGACATAGATCGACTCGGTTAGTGATCCTGATTAAGAATATATGTACTTTATGGGATCGGAAACGCTTCCTTCTGCCTGTTACATACTTTCCGACGAATCTGTGTACCCTTTTACTCTACGAGTAGCGGGTATAATTATGCCCACAATTTTTCATTTACTCCGATGTGTTTAGCTTTTTTCGACTTCTCAAAAACAGCTTGATTTTTGTTTAAACTTTAAAAAATTCCTCAACTTTTGACACATAAAACGCTGCCTGTGCATTGAATTTTTTGTGCGTTCCCAAGCTATATTTTTAGTTCCTGGAAACATTTAAATGGTCCTAAACAGCTCGAAATAAAAAACGTTTGTTCTGCCACTTTTGAAAAATACCGCTAGTTCGGCGGGAAATCATTAAAAACAAGAAAGGAAGTTAACTTCGGCGATCCGAAGTATCTATACCCTGCAGTTATAATTATTAAATTTATTTCGAAATTCTTAAAAATACAAAAAAAGATATTCCCAAAAGTATTAAAAACTATTTTTAATAATTTAATCATTATTTTTTATTTTTGATCATTCCGATCAGGCTCTTTCCGGCTTATATACTGCCTGCAATAGGAATACGACTTTTGGGAAGGTTTATTCCGGTAGCTTTAAAACGGCGAGACTAGTTTGAGTAGAAACGGACAGACGGACATGGCTAGATCGACTCTTCTAGTGACGCTGATCAAGAATATGGTCCGGATTTCGCCAAAAATATTATTGTTTACCTTTTTTGTTTGCCTGAAACTTTTTTTACGAATACCATTTGGAAATTAAGTGAACACATGTATCAGGACTTAAAAAAAAAAATTATATTTTTACTTAGAATTTTTTAAAGTTTGTAGAAGAAATCAGAGACAGTCTTAGAAACAATTCGATATTTAAAAAACAAAAAATTGATCCAACTTGAAGGAAAGACCGATTGTAAGTAAAAAACTTGCATATGTATTTAAATTAAAATACCCATATTTTTTTCAAGCAACCCCTAAAAAAAATTTTTAAGTGTACACTGGTCGGCGTAAGTATTTTGACAAATACTCATAGTTTGAAGTTCAAAAAAAAAAAAGTTAAATATACTCATAACTTGAACATACTTCATGTAAACTTTTGGCATCAATGGAAAGGGAACAAGGAAGAACGCTATAGTCGAGTACCTCGACTATCAGATACCCGTTACTCAGCTAAATAGAGATATGCAAGTAGCAAAGCGAGATTAAAATGCGCCACCTACCGGCGGTATACAGATTTAAGCGTTATGGGCGTTAGAGTGGGCGCGGCAATTTTTTTTTTTTTGGACCAATCGATAGGTATTGACTAGACCAATACATTTCAGTTAAAATTTTTTATCTAGCATGAAAATTGTGGGCGTCACAGGTTTTCGCGGTTTGTGGGCGTTAAAGTGGGCGTGGCAAACTTTTTTTGGGTCAATCGATAGGTATTGATGAGAACAATACATTTCAGTTAAAATTAATTAATTAAAATTCTAGCATCAAAACTGTAGGAGCCACAGTTTTGGGCGGTTTGTGGGCGTTAGAGTGGGCGTGGCACTCACAAACTTGCGCTGCGTAAGAAGCTCAGGAATCTGCACGCCAAATCTCAATAGCCTAGCTTCCATAGTTTCCGAGATCTCAGACGGACATGGCTAGATCGACTCGGCTAGTGATCCTGATCAAGAATATATATACTTTGTGGGATCGGAAACGCTTCCTTCTGCCTGTTACATACTTTCCGACGAATCTAGATACCCTTTTACTCTACGAGTAACGGGTATAATTATTATGCCGAATGAATGATACAATCATACAATACATTTCTTAAACCAATCAGTATTTATTAAAAAGGACGAATTTGTGTAAATCTACTTTTTAAACTTTTTTCCTCGATTTGAAAACTTAAATTTTTTGATGCAAAAAGTTTCTTCAAACAAAAATAATAGTAACTGCAAAAAGAATTTTTCGAAAATCATTTTGCTTATATAAAACATGCATTTTAGCCATATTTTTCTTTTTTTCATACAAATTTTTTCCGACATTGTCACCTTCAAAAAATCAAATTTTCTTTGAAGAAAAATTTAAGTTTATCAAGTCGAAGAAAAAAGTTTTAAAAGTAGATGTTTACACAAATTAGTACTTTTAAATAAGTACTGATTGGTTTAAGAAATGTATTGTATCATTCAAACAGCATTTAAATTACCTTTCCATTGATGTCAATGTTTACAAGAAGTAAGTTCAAGTTATGAGTATATTTAACTTTTGTTTTGTAAAAATACTTATGCCGACCAGTGTAATTTTTTTTTTTGACGAAACTAAGGAATGAGTGTTTTAGACAAATTCATTTTAAAAGTAGAGGGTTTTGAGATATAAATACAAAAGAAAAAAAAAACGAAATCAATCGGATACAGCTACAGCTGGTAAAATAGAACTTCAAAAAAGGTTCTTTTTCAAGCTTTTAAAAATTATTAAAAAAAAAAAATTATTTTTTTCGCCCAAATCACTGATAAACGTGTTTACTTATCAAACGAAAAGTAAACGTAAAAAAAAGTTTAATGCAAAACAAATATAAGATCTAAAAAAAGTTGTTCTGTATATATATTGCAACTTCCGTTGCAAATTTCTGACTGAAATCATTATAACCTCTGCAAGGGTATAAAAATCAAGATGCTAATTTAAGATAGTAGTGAAACATAATATTTACCGGTCCAGCAAAATAGTTCCTGGCTAAATAAACGTTTCGCATTGCATAATTTATAAGAAGGGTTAATTTATTTTTCGGTATAGAGTCTAAACCATGCTTAGCTTTTAACTTGGCAACATCAGTACTCATTGTATTAAGAAGTTTTGGTGAAATGCACTCAATACTTTCGTCGACGTCTTCTGCAAAATATAAAAAAAAAACAAAAAATTATTAATATTGTAGGCGACAATTTTTTGTTCGCAATTATTTATTTGTTTAAAAATACATAATAAAAAGGTAATAGAACTCCGCTGGTATCGTCGAAACTTTTTTATTTTAGATTTTTTTCAATTAAAAATCGAAGTGAAAAGCTAATAATTTAATCTAGTTAAAATGTTGCAAATACCACTAGTTTAAAGCCAAAAAATTCAGCTTTAAAACCACTTTTTCTTAATATGTTCTTCCTGTACACGCTGGTATCACTCAACAATTTTTCAAAGAATCGCTCTTAAAATATTTTCGAAAACATGTTTGCTTGATGATGCTTGATTAAAGAGTTTAAATCACAGAAACCAATTATCTAACCGTTTGACACAATCTGAAAGTATATAGATTTCCCTTTTGCGATGACGTATCACTTGTTGAAATCGGACTCCAATGACTTGAGTTATTAACCAAAGAAGGTACCAAAATTTAAATTTTCTATCCTTATTTTGAAATAGCAAGTGTTCGCTAGCAAGTCACGCTTTACTAACTTAAGAAAAATTTTAAAAATTATTTATAGCAAGTGCAACTAGAGAAAATGTGCCCTTTAAATGCTTAATCGAGCTTTGCAAAAAACGGTGCAAATTCGAAAGCGCTATGGCTGGTTTAGTAAAAGTATTAAATTTCATTACTTAACATTTTTCCTCGAAAAATGATTGATATTATGCTGAAGTAATTTTTTCACATTAATTAAGTTGTTTTCGGTCATTAATAAATTTTGTTAAGTACGCAGAAGTTGATTATATAATCAGCAGAAGTAAATGCAGTAATATAACGTAATTTTTATACCCGTTACTCGTAGAGTAATTGGGTATACTAGATTCGTCGGAAAGTATGTAACAGGCAGAAGGAAGCGTTTCCGACCTCATAAAGTATATATATTCTTGATCAGGATCACTAGCCGAGTCGATCTAGCCATGTCCGTCTGTTCGTCTGTCTGTCCGGATGAACGCTGAGATCTCGGAAACTATAAGGCCTAGGCTATTGAGATGTGGCGTGCAGATTCCTGAGCTTCTTACGCAGCGCAAGTTTGTTTCAGCAGAGTGCCACGCCCACTCTAACGCCCACAAACCGCCCAAAACTGTGGCTCCTACAGTGTTAACGCTAGAATACAAATTTTAACTGAAGTGTATTGTTCTCATCAATACCTATCAATTGACATAAAAAAAAGTTTGCCACGCCCACTTTAACGCCCACAAACCGCCCAAACCTGTGACGCCCACGATTTTCTTGTTAGATACAAAATTTTAACTGAAATGTATTGGTCCCGTCAATACCTATCGATAGATCCAAAAAAATTTGACACGCCCACTCTAATGCCCGTAACGCTTAAATCTGTCTAATGCCGGTAGGTGGCGCATTTTAATCTCGCTTTGCTGCTTGCATATCTCCATTTAGCTGAGTAACGGGTATCCGGCCAAATCTGTGGTGCCCACAATTTTATTGCTAGATAAAAAATTTTAACTGAAATGTATTGGTCTCGTCAATACCTATCGATTGATCTAAAATAAAATTTGCCACGCCCACTCTAACGCCCATAACGCCTAAATCTGCCTACCGCCCACACAACCATATATTGAGATCGCGGGTAGGTGGCGCATTTCAATCTCGCTTTACTGCTTGCATATCTCCATTTCCCTTTGGAGCCTTTAGCTGAGTAACGGGTATCTGATAGTCGAGGTTCTCGACTATAGCGCTCTCCCTTGTTTTGAAATGGATAGGGATAACTTTTTACATTTTAAGGACCAGTCGAATATTTTGCTTAGGATCGGGAGAAGATTTTTATACCCGTTACTCGTAGAGTAAAAGGTTACGGCTATACTAGATTCGTCGGAAAGTATGTAACAGGTAGTAGGAAGCGTTTCCGACCCCATTAAGTATGTATATATTCTTGTTCAGGATCACTAGCCGAGTCGATCTAGCCATGTCCGCCCGTCCGTATGAACGCTGAGATCTCGGAAACTATAAGATCTAGAATGTTGGGACTTGGCATGCAGATTCTTTGGCTTCCTGATTCAGCAATTCAGTAACGCCCACATAACGACTAACACTGAAACCCCTCTAGTGCTTACATTTATAATATTTTGTATAAATTTATATGAGATCTTGATTTTATTACCAGAAACGGTGAAGGATTGGTGGCGGTGGGTGGCGTTAGGGTTGCGCTATAGGCTAGGTGTATTATAGAAAAGACCGAGTTTCTTTAAATATATCTCCATCCCTCTCGTACTCCCTTTAGCTGAGTTATAAGTAATTAAGAGTCGAGGCCATCGACTATAGCGTTTTCTTTTGTTTTATTCTATGTTCATAGTTTGTTCGCTAGCTTACCATAACGGAGACCCCAAAAAAAAAAAACAACGGACCGTCCGAAATTGGTCTGTGCGAGCGCCGAGTGCACGCAGATCACAAGACACAAAAAGACAGGGAAATCTACGAGTATCTGCATCTCTTTCGTCCCCGACTGTTTTCACCGGCAATCTTCTACTTTGCGCCGACTTCTCTGCTGACGTCGACAGCGGCAGAGCGTTTTTGCCTTTTTTGGTTTTCTTTTTTTTCATAAACTAAATTTACTTAAAAAAATTGCGATAATAATAACAATAATTATGGGGCTTTGGGCTATGCGCGTTTCCCCTTTATTATCGCTCTATCAAAGTATAGATCTTTAGAGGTTTGTTTTCTGGAGCTATTTCTTTCATAGTTCGAGGACATAGACTCCAGAACCTCTGCTTGGTGTCGAATCATTTGTTTTTATTTGTTTCACATCTTCTGACGTATCTGATTATTGTTGAACGTTGATGCACTAAGAGCAGCACAAACAAGTGGCCCAAACGACACCAAGCACGTGCTTGTTACGCGCGGGCCCATTTTTATTTCGGGCAAATACGGTTCGCGAGGAAGGTACATAGAACAAATAAAGACAGGACAAAACATAGATCAACAAGACAAAAGCAAATCAGCTAAGATTTTAGTTTTTAATACAGGGATAGAAATTGAGGAACACATTATGAGAAAGAACGCGAAAGGGCTCGTGCTGACTAAAATTAGATGAACATCGTGGCAAGTTAATAGGATAGTAGTTTCGTATTAGTCTAACAGGAACATTGAAAGTTCCAAATCAATATCGCCTCTGATTAGATTATTCATAAAAACGTAGTTCTACGATTTACTAGATAGCAATCTACTCGAGTAAGAAGGCAACCTGACGTTTTGATCCCAGTTCAAACCACTTAAGGCAAAAAGAAGAAATTGTTTGTGTACGGACTCTATACGGTCAATGTGCACTTGTTACTGAGGACTCCAAACGGAAGAACAGTATTCTAAATTAGGACGGACAAGGGAGGTAAATAATAATTTGGTAGTGTATGGTAGACATATACGCCGCCGAGCCACGCCGCCGCCGCCGCCGATTTTTTGCTTTTTTGACGCGTCGCCGCCGAGTCACGTAAAAACCGGCGCGGCGGCGGCGGCGGCGGCGGCGGCGGCGGCGTTCGGCGTCATACAAATTTTTATTCATTTTATAAATAAAAAAGGTTATTATTAATATATCCTAAAAAAATGTTCGACAATAATCGCTTTCAGTTATCGATTAAATGTCTCATCTCCCATCTCCTTACATGTGTCCCATCTCTAAAACATTTAACAGCTGAGTGCGTAATTAATTTCACGAAGTAAGTTTTACAGTGTTATAATTGGATTAAGAATTATGTATAAGAATTAAATATCCCAACAAACAGATGGATAAGGCATTGAACATGTATTCAGTTGAACTACAGCGCAACGCAAGTCGTAAAAGTAAAGTGTGGGAGTTTTTTGGTGTCTTGCAAGCGAAAGAAGAAAACAAGTTCATCGAAGAAGACAAGATTTTTTGCAAATTGTGTTTGGATGAACAGAAAAAAGAAGACGAAACAACAATCTTTTCATGGTAACAATTAAATTTATTATTTCAAGTTCAAAATTATATTTTTTAAATTGTTTCAGTGCTAAAATTCAATCATATTCTAAGAACTGTTCCACAGGGAACTTAACTCGTCATCTTAAAAATGAACACAATATACGTGAAATCGACTCTCCGAGTACATCATTGGCTTCACGAGGAAAAATATCATCTTTTTTCAACAAGTGCACTCCAATAAAATCTCATAGAGATAGTAAATGGGCGCTGGGACGGGAGCTTGCTTTGTAGATGGCTAGAGATCTTCTACCATTTCATATAATTTGCCACAATGGACTAAAAGACTTCTTAACCAAATACAAAGTTGTTGTGTCTCCTGATGACATTCCTCATTACAAAACGCTTTCAACAACTGCACTCGACGATGTGTATGAATGCATTTTACAAGCAGTTAGTCGTATGGTATCTGGACAAGAACACTTTGCCCTAACTTTTGATTTGTGGACGGACAACTATAGAAGAAGAAGTTATATAACATTTACCTTCCATTTTTTGTCACGGAACTTTGCGATGAAGCATTTAACGCTGGAAACAAAGTACGTGTCGAAGTCTCATACGGCAAGTAATATTTTAACAGAGCTCGAAAATGTTTCCGAAATGTTTAGTTTGCAAATGGGTTCTAATTTCGTCGTAACCGACCAAGGCAGCAACATCAAAAAAGCTATCAGTATGGGGTGTATAAACAACCATTTCTGCCTTGGACATGGACTACACAATTTGCTTAATGTAGATGGCTTCAATTCCGAGTCGGAAATCAAAAATTTAATTGTAAAGTGCAAAAATATTGTGAGTGCTTTACGATTTAAGAAACATATCTTGAAATGTCAAGCTGACGCACTTCAAAATGAAGTTTTGTCCAATATCGACAATTTAGAAGAACTGCTAGCTTCCGAAGATACTGAATGGGTTGACTACGATGATGATTTTGGGCCATTAGATGATGTTCCCTTGCAAACTTATATGAATATAAACAACCCTAATGACTTGCGAAGTAGTTTGGTGGACAAGAGAAATGTTTCTCTTAAGAACTCGGTCCCAACTAGGTGGCACAGCGTGTTAACCATGCTAGACAGTCTTGGGTGCCAAAAAACTGCGATCAACAAATTGCTTACAAGCAGCAATAAGACTCATTTAATATTATCAGAGACTGAAGCACAGCTTTTATATAAGTCACGCGATTTCTTGAAAAAATTTAAAGACGCTGTCAATATTTTGTCTGGAGATTCGTATCCATCTATAAGCATGGCGTTAATAATAAGAACAGAGATCGTCTCAATATTGGATGAAACCGAGCGCAATGAGCCACTTTCTTTGACTTATATGAAAAATAACATTAAGATGAAATTGGATTCAAGATTCCCACTATCGGACATACTAATCTGCGCATCCTTATTAGATCCGCGATTTAGCTCATTGGATTGTGTAGTTGATTATTGTAAAGAAAATAATCTAAAAAAAACCGAGTTTTTGCTAAAAATGTACAAAGAGCTGATTGGCGATATACAACAAGATATCGATCAATTAAATGATAGCGAAAATCAACCTGCAAACAAAATATTAAAGCTTGCTGAACGACATTCTACAAACACAAAACATGGCAACTTGGAAGCAGAATGCCATCTACTGTTAAGTTTGTCTTCACGCCAAGACGTACTAGCTTTTTGGAAGGAAAAAACAACTGCAATGCCCTTACTATCGAAGCTGGCACAAAAAGTATTGTGTATTCCGGCAACGAGCACACCAAGTGAGCGAGTCTTTTCCATTGCTGGTCTTACAATTACACATAAACGGTCGCAGCTCAGTCCTCACAACGTCAATAAAATTATTTTCATTCATGATAACTACGAAACTTGTAAGGAAAGTTTTTCTTAAGAATTTTTTTTTAATAGTTTAATAATGAAGACAATGAATTTCAATTTCAATCAATTTCAATGAATCTCAAAACTGTCAAGTCAAGAAAAGACAATGAATCTCAAAACTGTCAAATCAAGAAAAGACTGTTATTTTGTTTTAATTTTAGTTTAAGTTGTTATTTCGCTTTACTTTCTTATTAATTATGAAGTCAATAATTTCAGTTTAATTTGTTATTTCGCTTAACTTAAAAATTAATTATCAAGTCAAGAAAAGACTCTTATTTAGTTTTAGTTTAATTTGTTATTTCGCTTGACTCACTTATTAATAAAAGGAAAAAAAAATCAGTTTATTAAATGCTTACGCCGCCAGCCGCCGACAATTTGACCGGCGGCGTACCCGCCGCCGCCGCCGGTTCTTTCTAACGGCTACGCCGCCGCCGCTGGGTAATTTAGAACTCTACGCCGCCGCCGCTGCTGAAACCATCGGCGTAAACCTCTAATTTGAACTTACATCTTGTTAACTTTGGCATCAATGGAAAGGTAATTTAAATGCCGTTTGAATACTATAATACATTTCTTAACCCATTCAGTACTTATTGAAAAGGACGAATTTGTGTGAAAATGTCCTTTTTATGATTTTTTAAAGGTGACAATGTCGGAAAAAATTTGTATGAAAAAGAGAAAAATATGGCTAAAATGCATGTTTCTAAGCATTTTCAAAAAATCATAAAAAATATAAGCAAAATGATTTTTGAAAAATTCTTTTTGCAGTTACTATTAGTTTTGTTTAAAGAAACTTTTTGCATCAAAAAATTGAAGTTTTCAAGTCGAGGAAAAAAGTTCAAAAAGGACATTTTCACACAAATTCGTCCTTTTCAATAAGTACTGAATGGGCTAAGAAATGTATTGTATCATTCAAACGGCATTTGAATTACCTTTCCATTGATGCCAAAGTTAACAAGATGTAAGTTCAAATTATGAGTATATTTAACTTTTTTTTTGTGAAAATAATATTGACCACCCTTGTACATATATTTTACTGCAATTTCAGGATCCGTAAATGCCTCGATGGTGTTTAAGAAGACTTTCGCTTAGCATTAACAAAGTTATAACTGCCTCGGATCCTTTGAATATTAAAATTTACATCGGTTCAAATACATGGAATAGCAATGGCTGTTAAGTACATTAGTACAAGCCACCACATATCTTGAAAAATCTGTTGGCCTCCCCGACTTTTTTTTACTTTTAATAGAAGTTTGTTTTAAGGTTTCTAAGTCTTTGCAAATCATTGGTAAACCAAGGAGGCCTGTCTAACTTAGAAGGTAAACTATCAGGATCACAATCACTGAAAAAAGAGTTTAGGACACTATAAAATAGTTCCGTAGCACTTTCAAAATCCTAGCAATTATAAAATTGGTCCAGTTATATTGTGAAATAATGTTGTTGAGTTTATTATAGTCACACTTACGAAAGCATCTACTATTAGTTGGAGAAAGTAAAGGAGAGAGGGTATCAATGCAGGGAAGACAAATTGTGAGTTTCAATGTGGGATGATACCGGTCTTCTGGCACAACTAGTGGGTCAGTTCTAGATACCGTGACTTCAGACGGATCTAAAACAAATTCAAGATCTAATTGTCTGTTTAGTGAATTATAGATAGAACAGTTTTCATTGCAGACAAATGTTGCTCACAAATTGTTAAGTCGGATCCAGGTGGAATATAAGAACAAGTTACATAAATAAAAAAAGATTTCAACGAAACTTTAACACCAACGAATTCTATATCATTGGGATTAAGAAATTATATTCTCTCCGATGTTAAAATAGAGGTAACGGCAATTAACACAAATAATTGCTTCATATATGGAACAACCGAGAGTCTCCTTCTTCCGTCACCAGCAATCTGAACATCGTTCGTCAGATTATCGAGACCAGGGACTCCTATAGAGCAAACTTCACCTTTAGGCACAGAAAGCTGCGTAGTGTTTGTCCCCTTAGGCTAACTAGCAGAAACAGGAACTCCTCCAGAGCTTTTGGTACCTATGGGTACTGCTGGCAGTGAAGCTTTAGGTCCCCCAGCGCCAGTGGACGCCGACATAGCTGCCGTTTCCGATCGGTAAATATATTTGAAGCTAAGTTAGGATTTGAGACTGATGCCTTTACTTCAACAGATTTTAAATATTTTTCTTTTTGCGTTTACGTGACCCTACTGACATTTTTTTATTATCAAGGTCGGCCTTAAACTCTTTGAAATCAGCAACTACGCTCATAAGTTTATCAAACAGTTTCTTAAAACGATCATTGATCAGCGCCACATAGCCATCCAAATCACGGCCTATTTCAACGCACGAAGGAGAAGTCCACGAAAAACAAACACGCAGATCAATATAGTCTTTCACTCTGCCAACAAGTCCAGTACATTTCGGATGTATGACTATGTTGCAGAGACGACAGTAAATAAAAACGTCATTAGGTGACGATCCAAGCTGACAATCTTTTTTGGATCAAAAGAGAGCATTTTTTTTAAGCATTTTAATTTAAGAAAAAAAAAGATTACTTATAAAACCAAAAATCAAAAAAATTATAAATACCTAACTTAATTTGACACTAGAATCAAACAATATAAATGTACGAGGGTGGTCCGATTAGTACTTAGCCTCCAAAAGAAAAAAGAAAATTTTGGAAAAGTGGGGATTTATTTCTTAACGTAATCTCCTTTTAGCTCGATACACTTGACCCAGCGGTGCTCTAACTTCTTTAACCCGTCTGAAAAATAGGTTTTCTCGAGGTCTGCAAAATAGGCCTCTGTGGCGGCGACGACCTCCTCATTCGACGCAAATTTCTGTTCAGCGAGTGACTTTTTCAAGTTTGGAAACAAAAAGAAGTCACACGGGGCCAAATCTGGAGAATATGGTGGATGGGGTAGCAGTTCGTAGCCCAATTCGACCAATTTGGCCTTGGCGAGGGCGGAAGTGTGAGCCGGTGCGTTGTCATGATGGAAGAGACCTTTTTTCTTGGCCAAATGGGGCCGTATTTTCTGCGATTCGGCGGCGAATCGGCCCAATAATTTGGCATAGTACGGCCCTGTGACCGTTTTGCCCTTCTCCAGGTAGTCGATGTAGATCACACCTTGTGATCTCCAAAAAACGGTGACCATCACCTTTCCGGCCGATGGGACAGTCTTCTCCTTCTTCGGAGCAGGCTCGCCGGGTGAAGTCCACTGTTTCTACTGTTCCTTGGTCTCTGGAGTGTACCAGTGGATCCATGTTTTGTCGACGGTCACGAAACGACGCAGAAACTCCTTCGGATTGCACTTAAACAGCGTCAAACACTGCTCTGAAGTGGTCTCACGGTTGCGTTTGTTGTATCTCGCGTATCTTCAATCGGCGGTCTGCCTATACGAAATCGTGAATTTTTGTCACGTTATTCTCCGTGGTAGCCGTTTTCGGGGCACCTGGGCGTGGCTCATCAAAAACCGACGTGCGACCACGTTGAAACTCGTTAAACCAATTTTTGACGGTCGCCATCAAAGGAGAAGAGTCTGTACACAGCATCCAAGCGCTCTTTGACTTCGCTGCGCGATTTCCCTTCCAAAAACAAGAATCGAATCACAGACCGATATTGCTCTTTCTCCATTTTTTTTAAATCAGCGGACTCGGACGTGTCCATCATGACAACGCACCGGCTCACACTTCCGCCCTCGCCATGGCCAAATTGGTCGAATTGGGCTACGAACTGCTACCCCATCCACCATATTCTCCAGATTTGGCCCCGTGTGACTTCTTTTTGTTTCCAAACTTGAAAAAGTCACTCGCTGAACAGAAATTTGCGTCGAATGAGGAGGTCGTCGCCGCCACAGAGGCCTATTTTGCAGACCTCGAGAAAACCTATTTTTCAGACGGGTTAAAGAAGTTAGAGCACCGCTGGGTCAAGTGTATCGAGCTAAAAGGAGATTACGTTAAGAAATAAATCCCCACTTTTCCAAAATTTTCTTTTTTCTTTTGGAGGCTAAGTACTAATCGGACCACTCTCGTACATTTATATTGTTTGATTCTAGTGTCAAATTAAGTTAGGTATTTATAATTTTTTTGATTTTTGGTTTTATAAGTAATCTTTTTTTTTCTTAAATTAAAATGCTTAAAAAAAATGCTCTCTTTTGATCCAAAAAAGATTGTCAGCTTGGATCGTCACCTAATGACGTTTTTATTTACTGTCGTCTCTGCAACATAGTCATACATCCGAAATGTACTGGACTTGTTGGCAGAGTGAAAGACTATATTGATCTGCGTGTTTGTTTTTCGTGGACTTCTCCTTCGTGCGTTGAAATAGACCGTGATTTGGATGGCTATGTGGCGCTGATCAATGATCGTTTTAAGAAACTGTTTGATAAACTTATGAGCGTAGTTGCTGATTTCAAAGAGTTTAAGGCTGACCTTGATAATAAAAAAATGTCAGTAGTCACGTAAACGCAAAAAGAAAAAAATTTAAAATCTGTTGAAGTAAAGGCATCAGTCTCAAATCCTAACTTAGCTTCAAATATATTTACCGACCGGAAACGGCAGCTATGTCGGCATCCACTGGCGCTGGAGGACCTAAAGCTTCACTGCCAGCAGTACCCATAGGTACCAAAAGCTCTGAAGGAGTTCCTGTTTCTGCTAGTTAGCCTAAGGGGACAAACACTACGCAGCTTTCTGTGCCTAAAGGTGAAGTTAGCTCTATAGGAGTCCCTGGTCTCGATAATCTGACGAACGATGTTCAGATTGCTGGTGACGGAAGAAGGAGACTCTCGGTTGTTCCATATAGGAAGCAATTATTTGTGTCTCGTCTAACACCTGAAACCACATCTGCAGATGGTTTGGAATTTATACACCAGGAATTTCCATCTTAAAACATCACAGTGGAGGAGTTTAAATATTCATATGTTCGTAGGATATCTTCATTTAAAATATCTGCTCCTCCTGAAGTATTTAATGTACTAAATTCTTAACGTTTTTGGCTTAATGATGAACTGGTCATTAAAGAATTTGTTCAAAACAGACGGAGAACTAATAATAGGTCTTCCACGATAGTACCTGCGCCAAAAAACTGAGCAGTTTATTTTCGGCCTATTAGAACGATGGTCTTTTTTTGCGGATTGATGTTCATTCTATTTTTCGATTAGGCTTTTAGCTTATCTCCCTCCATCAAGGGTTGAAAAGCAAACAAAAGTTTCCTCATCACGAATAAAAAGCCTACCACCAAAAACCCCTACAGAATTAACAACTTTTTGATTTTTTTATTGAATATTGAATAATACGGATTTTGTTAAACTATTTATGTATAGTTTTCATGGTGCCAGTGATGCTGCCAGCGGTGGTGCCAGTGGTGATTGCATCTGTTAACGAAAACTCGACGACCCAAGATGCAGTCATACTAAATATATCGGTCCAAAACGCGGTCGGTTCCGCCCAAAAAAAAGGTGAAACCACAGAATTTTCGGGGGGTTATGATATTCTCTAGGTCAATAAGGAAAAAAATTAAAATAACACAAATGTGCAATTTCATATTATGAAAAAAGGTTTTAATAAAATGTTTTCATTTGAGATTGATGTCCAAAGACCATTTACACAGAAAGTAAATTTAAACTAGTTTACTCCAAAACAAAGGCAAGGATAGTAAAAAAAAATAATTTTGACATTTTTCAACAAAAGAACAGGTATTTCAATCATACCACTTTCATGATGCTTACTCTTTATTTATAGCTGCTATGTTCGAACAAACTTTTCTTACAATCCTTACCTCACTCTCCCTTAATCGTTACTGATGATTTTAATATTTTTATACTTGTCAATAACGATTCATTCGTTTTCGACCCCATAAAGTATATATACGTATTCTTGATCAGCATCACTTTCATCTTTTATAGGTAGTATATAAGTCGGAACCAGCCGGATCGGACAACTATATCTTACAGCTGCCATAGGATTAATCAGAAAAAAATTGTTAAAAATTATATCTTTGGTGTTTTTAAACATATAACGTCCTACGCTTGGAAATAACATTTTTTAATTAGTTTGGAATTTCGAATTTCATTTTATCAAAATCAGAAGGCTATATCATAAAGCTTCCATAGGAACGATCGAAAAATTGGTGGGAAAATAATACGAAACATGAACGGCGGCCAGACACTCCATCTCCGTGACCGAGTAGTTTAACTGGTGCTTGTTCAGCTTGGCCGAGAAGAACGCGATAAGCTGCTCTTTTCCGTCTTTGTTCCGCTTTGTTCGGGTATGGCATCCCCTGAGTAGCAGAAACTTCCTCTGCAGAAAAATGGAATTAATTGGTGAACACTTTCGTGCAATCATTTTTCACAGCTTTCGAAGTAGATTATCACGATAAGATAGCATCCATAAACTGAAATGTTTTTATGGAGATGAAGCAACATCCTATAGCACTGTGAAAATTTCATGAATTCAATCGTGGCCGACGCTTGCTCGAAGTAGAGCTGGAGAACAATCGATGGTGGGACCATCGATGGTTTTCGATTGTTTTAGAAAAACAATCAATGGACTATCGATGGTTTAAAAAAAAAATTAAATATATAAATAAAAAAAACGCCAAAAATTTATATTTTGAGATCAAATTCTTTAAATTCAAATTCAAAATTCTTATTAATAAATAACAACTGGTCTACAGTTTTGGACTTCAGCGCGCATCGACGGTCTGAAATTATTTGTCCTGCCTTACTTAAAGTCCTTTCGGAGGCACAGGAGGATGCTGGGACGCACAGATATTCTTTAGCGAGGGCCTTGAAGGCTTGAAAATCATCGTTGGTCATCTGAAAAAGACTTTTTTGGTTAATCTGTACAAATAGTTATACATGTCTAATACTAACCTTCCAGCTTGGTTGTGGTGGTGCTGGAGCTGTGGAACTAGCATTCGAATTCATAGACAATATTTCGTAGAGCTTCAACTCCAAAGCCTTAGCAGCTTGTTCAGCATTCGATGGTAGAAAAAGCCTTCCTTTTTGAAGCGTGGATCTAGCAGTGTCGCAATTCTAGGGACAGTTCGTGATTTATAATGATAAAATCGTTCTTTGATGCGAATTTTGATCAAGTCATGAGCATCCTGAGCCGCTTTTGAAGAGCACTTTATTAAATTCATTTTTTGATACAACAGCAATTTTATCCGCTGAGGCTTGTTTGCTTGCATCATTAAACAGTGACATTATTGCGCACAGTTCTTTTAAAATCTCAATTTCTTCAATTGAAAATGGCTGTGGGGCCTTTGCTGTGTTTACCAAAACATAGGAAATAGCGTCATGAGTCTTGATGATTCTTTCCATAATAAAAAAAGCGCTGTTCCACCTTGTAGGAACTTCCTGTATTAAAGTATATGGCATACTTACGGCCTGCGCTATCTTAAACTTTTCAGTAGCTATTGTGCTGCTTTTAAAAAAAGTTACGATGCGTTTACACTTGTTCATAATCTAAGAAAAACTTTGCACTTTCAATACCTCCTGGACGAGCAAGTTTAAAGTATGTGCGAGGCACGGCAGGTGTTTAATTTTAAGGAGATCGCAAGCTTTTTTCATTGTAGCATCATTGTCCGTCACTATCGTGGTAATCTTGTGCAGCACGGACCATTCTAAAAAAATGTCCTGTAATGTCTCCGCAACATTGGCGGCAGTGTGATTGGTTGGATTTAAAAGCTTTCTGGTGGCAAGGACGGCTGATTTCATTGAAAACTTGGATTTATAAGCATTACACACGCACACATACACACACATGTACAAGTGCCAAAGCGCATTTACTTACTTTTGAGAAACTTGTCCATAATCCATTTCAGGCCACTGCCAGCACTAACACCACCACTTTTAAGCTAATAAAACAATATAAAAATAAGTAAACTGTGTAATCAATTTTACTTTTTTATGTACTTACATATTAATTCACTTGTTCGCTTGCCAACTCCCGCTAAAAAAGTGATGGGAAAAGCAT
This sequence comes from Drosophila suzukii, assembly GCF_043229965.1. Taxonomy (NCBI): domain Eukaryota; kingdom Metazoa; phylum Arthropoda; class Insecta; order Diptera; family Drosophilidae; genus Drosophila; species Drosophila suzukii. Next base: position 1,094,979 of record NW_027255939.1, on the reverse strand, counting down.
AGTGATGGGCAAAAAAAAAAGGAAAACCATCGATAGTGAGAAAAAACAATCGACTTTCACGAAATTTTGAGACAATCGATACTATCGATGTTTCCATCGATTGTTCTCCAGCTCTAGCTCGAAGACGATAGTCAAGAAGGTCATCCAAAAACAGTCGTTGAGCCAATGAACTGATAATTCAAGATCGTCATGTGACATACCGTGAGATAGAGGAATCCTTAGGTATTTGCTCCACCAGCATACATTCGATATTGCAAGAACAGCAGGCCGTAAAATTGATAATCGCTCAAAAGGCTTGTTTTTAGTGGATTGGTGCAAAGAAATTTTCGAAAAATACAATCTATGCACATACCAAGTCCTAACATTCTAGCTTTTATAGTTTCCGAGATCTCAGCGTATACATACTTTCCGACGAATCTAGAATGCCCTCTTACTCTACGAGTAACGGGTTTAAAAATACATTCATTGTGCTTCACCGAAGATTTTTTTTATATTAAAGAAAGTATAATTTAAAAAGCAATGTCGTTCCTTAAAAAAAACACAGAAAAAAGTTTTGAACTTTTCATACTTCTAGGACCAAAGGTAGCTAGCCTTGAATTTTAGAAAATTCCCTTCTGAAATTGGAACCGAATAATAACTGAACAGAATAACTGAAATTAATCTACAAATTACAAATTAGAAATATAAAAACCAATAAAGTTACTATTTTGAGAAAAGAATCATGGTCGCGCATGATGTCGAACCATTTGTCTTACGGTTTCCAGTCAACTACTCTTCTAGCTGCGCCACGGAAGCATCACGTGAGGCGCCGTACAAAGTCTATTTAGATTTCGTTCTCTTGGGTTCTGGGTGTATAATGTTTTTTTTTTTTAATGATCTGGCTCTTTTCTGGTTATTCCCCCTATTTGTCCATTGATTTTTGTTTGTGAATATGTATTGATTAATATTTATATTATAATAACAATATACATTTTATTTTGGTTAATAGTATTAGAACAGTAATTTAAATATGACAAATAAGCTCAAAAATTGTATGATTTATTATGTACTGATTAATAATAATATTATAATTAAAATATTATCGAGTTAAGAAAAAAAGGAAAGACAGTGATTTGTTCTCCTCGACGTGGAATTGAACCCACACTTGCGGCTATACGCTTACATAAAATATGTATAATGCGCCTGCCCCTGGGCTGCCACTCGGACGGACAGACGGACATGGCTAGATCGACTCGTCTAGTGATGCTGATCAAGAATATATATACTTCATGGGGTCGGAAACGTCTCTTTTACTGCGTTTCAAACTTCTGACAGCAAAACACCATGAGAATCACAGCGAAAGAGAAACAACCAAAATTTTCCACAAACCATTTCTTCTTTTCCATAATATTGGATCCTCCTGAGTAAAAGTACGAGAAAAATTTGTGGTTCATCACAGAGCTAAGAATTCAAAAAACCGATGTCGGCCAACATTCTGAATTAAGTGGCCTATATAATAACACCAGTTTACAAAAAAAAATTTATGAAATACGTCTTTCAGGAAACCTTTGTTTTCCGGTAAGATACATCTCCCTGATTAAGAAAAGGGCACTTAAAATTTGTTCTATGGTACCAATTTTTTTTAAAGTGTAAAAAACGTTTTTCGCACTTTTTTATTTTCTAACTCGAGTTGTGATAAACCGAATTCGGTCATCAAAGACTCATTTTACAGGTAACAGAATGCCCTTTAACTTTCCTATACACATCAATGAGTTTCATTCATTAGTTTAAAAGCTACACTTCGTCAAAGTTGAAAAATTTGAAAAAAATTTAAAAACGCTGGCATAAATTGGTTCTTTAAAAATACACGCCTAAAAACCGAAATTAGTTATATGTTGCTTTCTTGAAGGCTGGACCTCAACGGAGAGTATGCGCCATTGATCACGACAATCCGTTGGTAAATCGATTTTTTACAGATTTTTAAACGTATATACCCAAGTCCAGTATTCGGGAGCAGCGGCCGTTAAACATTATTTTAAATTTTCAGTGTTGGGGAACGTAAGAATTTGGTGTAAATTGTAATGCAGAACGTCAGTTTCCTTGCCACAAATATGTGAAAATGGTTTCCTTGTAACTGCAATCGCATACTTTTTAGCTTGCCTAGCACTAAGAGCAAGGAAATTTGAAATTTGTTCAGCTGTAGGAGCCATACGTTCAAAGGCGTAGCGACCAATAGCATACGTCGGAGAAAGTAGTGATGCAATATAAATGTGTTAATCGAGCCAATCAAAACTAAATTGAACTCATGCATAACCAAAGACCAATATCCTCAAGTAATACAATTGGATAACAAGTGAAAATACAAAAAAAAAACATTGGAAGCATTCAAACATGCACCGAAATACATTTAAACCAACCGAATCAATAGACAAAGTGAGAATCATAAAGAACGAAGGAGGACGAATCTCTCCACCAGCCGTTAAAGAAGTCGTATGCCTTTAACATAATAAATAAATATATTTTGTGTTTAAGTGAATTGGATACTTAGGAACACCCGTATTTTGGTGCACGTATATTTAGATATATATATCCAATATAATATTTTCCCAACGGTCACAAACTCACTCTCATAGAAAACAGTGGTGCCTTTCTATCATCGTTACAAATCCAAAGCTTATCTTACAAACCAACATACAAAAAAAACAACAATAAAAAACCAAACGGTAACTGCAAGTCTAAGAAGTGCAAGTGCCAAGCATAACCTACGCTCCATAAACGTAGCAACGGCAAGATGGGGGACCCACCCGACCGGGGTCCACCAACTACCCATAGCAATAACATGGAACTCCTAGAAACACCTGGCCCTAAATACATTACCATATCTAGATCAGATCCGAATCTCGATCTAAACAATATATCACCGTTCTTGATCAAGAAGCAAATCGACTTTGCCTGCAGCGGTGAAGTAGAGGAATGTAATAAACTCCGAAACGGAACTCTACTAATTAAAACAAAAACCAACCTTCAAGCAAAGAGATTATTCCAACTGAAAGCCTTCGCCGAGATAGTCGTCAACGTCCCACTTCACAACTCTCTTAATTTTACCAAGGGAGTCATATACTCTAACGACATTAGAGGAATCGACGAAAGCATAATAAAAAGAGAACTAGCTAATCAGCTAGTCTGCGACGTGAAGAAAATACTGAAGAGACAAAACGATACTCTTACAGAGACCGGCCTTGTAAATCTCACCTTCAACACTCTTACATTCCCTTGCCCCATGCAGAAACAACAAACTACAACTGCGGACGAGAATACCACTTGGACACAAACGACAAATGCACAAGACCCGCACATTGCGTAAACTGCAAAGAAAACCAAGCCCCCGATCCCCAAAAATGCGACAACAAAACTGCTCTCTCCATCTTACTATCTCGTTACTCAGTCACCACCCCACACTCATACGCATCAATAACTAAAACTACCCAGCACACACATCCAAACCCTACACCACAAGGACCTCAACATCTCAAAGGACCCAACCACACCCAACAAGTACCAACTACCTCAAGGACTACCCCAACATCAAACGCAGACCTCACAAACATAAATAATAACTTTGATAAACTAAAACTAACCAAACCCACCAAACCAACCACCAACACTGTCCAAATCCTACCGCTTACCACGTCCAAACGCATGATCGCAAACCTCAAGGATGCAGCCAAAACCACCACTAAGAAAACAAAAAAAAACTCAATTACGCCTGAGAATGCTTCTAGCGACTCATGCGATATGGAAATTATCTGAAATCACCCTTACTAACCTAGATTAATAATTATTCAATGGAACATAAAAGGCAACAAGAACAATTAGCAAGAACTCCTCAAACAATATAACCCACATATAATTGCCCTACAAGAAACCCATATATCTCACACAGAATCTCTACCTACCACTGTAAACTTTACACTTTTCTGCAGCCAAAATACTAATGCATTTTGAGGCACAGTGATTCTGGTGCACAATTCTATCTCCCACACGCAACACCAACTGATACCAGAGTTTGAAGCTATTGCAATTCTGATAAATTCCAAAACAAAACTTGCACTAATATCTACATACATCTCTCACAACAAACAATTTTGCACAAGCAACCTCCAAAACGTCTTTTCCCCAACAAACCTACCCACAATAGTCCTAGGTGAATTCAACAGCTGGCACCCATATTGGGGTTCCCCCAGAGCCAACTCTAGGGGCAACATTGTTGCCAAATTCATAGACCGATCAGACTATATACTCCTAAACGAGAAGTCTCCAACACACTATTCCACTCACAACACATTTACATATATAGACCTCTCTCTTGCCACTGCAGACATAGCGCCTGAAATAAAGTGGACAGTGATCGACGACCTTCACGGAAGCGATCATTTTCCTATCCTTATTTCTATGTTCCCAAACACTTCCTCTCCATCCCTTCTCGCCAAACCATCCCACTATGGGAAATTTAACCACTTTTTCTGGCCAAAACCCATTTTCTGAAAGTCGGAAATTTAAAACCATTCTTAGTGCAGCGCACTCACAATAAATTTATCTCCATTATTTACAGATGACGCCACAACAAAACAAGGAAGAACGCTATAGTCGAGTACCTCGACTATCAGATACCCGTTACTCAGCTAAATAGAGATATGCAAGCAGCAAAGCGAGATTAAAATGCGCCACCTACCGGCGGTATACAGATTTAAGCGTTATGGGCGTTAGAGTGGGCGTGGCAAATTTTTTTTTGGATCAATCGATAGGTATTTACGAGACCAATAGATTTCAGTTAAAATTTTTTATCTAGCATGAAAATTGTGGGCGTCACAAGTTTTTGCGATTTGTGGGCGTTAAAGTGGGCGTGGCAAACTTTTTTTGGGTCAATCGATAGGTATTGATGAGAACATTACATTTCAGCTAAAATTTTTATTCTAGCATCAAAACTGTAGGAGCCACAGTTTTGGGCGGTTTGTGGGCGTTAGAGTGGGCGTGGCACTCTACTGAAACAAACTTGCGCTGCGTAAGAAGCTCAGGAATCTGCACGCCAAATCTCAATAGCCTAGCTCTCATAGTTTCCGAGATCTCAGCGTTCACCCGGACGGACAGACAGACGGACAGACGGACAGACGGACATGGCTAGATCGACTCGGCTAGTGATCCTGATCAAGAATATATATACTTTATGGGGTCGGAAACGCTTCCTTCTGCATGTTACATACTTTCCGACGAATCTAGTATACCCTTTTACTCTACGATTAACGGGTATAATAATCAGCTGATAAACGCAGCTGTTGCATTTGCAACAATAAGTTTTCTTTGCAAACTTTAAAAGGCCAAAAGTAAAAAACTAGTTAACATAACCCAAAGTTTTAAAATGAATTCAAATCTGTGTGGCTTGTATTATGTGTTTGTGAATGTCCCCTGTAGAAAAAACTCGTGTTGTCTTTTTATTAGATCCAAAATGTAAGTACCCTTGAAAATGCATATTTTTGACAAAGTCTTCTCTTCTAAAAGGAATTTAAAGTAAGTCCAGAAGAGTCCATCAACAATATGTATTGAATGTTGTGGAGTATTAAATTCTTGTTTGAATGAATGTAATAAGAAATATCACCTTTTACGATTTTTCTAGAAATTTTAGTTTGTTGGACATAACCTCAAATTGGCTATAGAAGTGTTGTTTGGCAAGTGGTACGAAGCAACTGGAAAAGTTGCAAAGGAGAATGCAGTATTTAGTTTTGTGGATGCTGCACTATCAGAAGTGGAGTTTAAACAGCACAGCGACATTGTAGACCAAACAAGTAAAAAAAATGTACTACCGCTTAACGCAAATGCGGAAGAGCTTTTATGCTCTTATCAATTTACTTACACAACTTTGCCTTATAATGCAAAGCAGATCTCACAGAAGGCACGCTGCAGAACTACCAAAATCACATAATGAAAGTTTGCTTATTAATGCAGCAAGCTTGGCTGCAAGAAAAATAAAGCAAGCTGATCTTGCAAGTATTCTCAAGCTGCTTTTAATATGCCCCGAATACTCATGGATAAATACCCGTGGTTACCAATGACCGCTAGCGTTCATAAATTGCTGATTCATGCCGAGACATCATTGAAAATACCGTACTTCCTATTCAATATTTCGGAGAATAAGTAGCTGAATCTCGAAATAACTTTTAAAAATCTGATCACGCCAGAAAAGGCGTGTTTCATCGAGCTACAGATACTTCTGATCCGATTATTTCTTCGGTGAATTGGGATAGACGAATTCAGCGACTGAAAAAAATGAGTCTTCCATTAGAGGTTTTGGACCTACTAGAATGCTTATCCAATCAGGATTACAACACGGTGCTCGAGGATGAAAGACCCTTTAACGTATTAAATTTAGAATATTTAGACAACGTCGAGTTGGAAAACGAAGAGCAGGACTTTGTGTGTAAGGAAAATGTATTTTTTATTACTATTTATTTATTTACTAATTATGTTTTATTGTTTATGTTATGTTTTATTTCTGCAAGATGAATGCGCTGTATATTACTTTCTTTCTTAAAACCTTCTTAAGGTCTCGGGCTCCGTGAGGCTTATAGCAAAGAAAATTCAGGAAAAATTTCAACAGAAAAGCGGAAAAATCGTTTTTTACATACAGCGTCATCTCTGATACATAGCATGAACTACAAACCAATAACCAAAATCATTTGCGCATTTAAAAACTGTGAATGGCCACCAATGCCAAACATATCGAGAAGCATGTCAACTATTGGGTTTGCTGGAGAATTGGGATCATTGGGATTTAACACTTGCGGATTCAGTTGTTTCATCAATGCGTACCAAATACAAACGCTGTTCGGAATTATTCTCACCACATGTTTTCCTTCACAACCAATTCAGTTATGGAACAAATAAAGATGACATATGTGAAGATATCTTGCATCGCTTGCGCATTCAAACGAATAATCCTGACATCCAAATAACCGATGAAATCTACAATGAAGGATTGATTCTGGTTGAGGATCAATGCTTGACTATTGCAAGCAAGCTACTTATTGAAGTAGGAATGATTGCGCCAAATCGATCGATGCACGATGCATTCAACCAAGAATTAAATCGAGAGCTGCAATACAATGTTGATACATTACATACAGCAAAAACAAGTATACGAAACATTAATGCAAGCGGTGGACAATAATACTGGTGGTCTATTCTTCCTGGACGCACCTGGAGGAACAGGGAAAACATTTGTCATTTCATTGTTTTTGGCCACTATTCGATCAAGATTTGGCATAGCTTTGGCGTTAGTGTCATCTGGAATTCAGGCGACTCTTTTAGAAGGCTGTCGTACTGAACATTCTGCGCTTAAGTTGCCACTCAATTTAAACAGAAACTCCAACATGCAATATTTCCCGATCCAGTGCAATGGGAAAATTGTTGATGCAATGCAAGCTCATTGCTTGGGATAAGTGCACAATGGCACATAAGAAATGACTTGAAGCACTGAACTTCACACTAAAGGATCTTCGGCGAAATAACAGCATCTTTGGCGGTTTGATGATACTGTTGGCAGGCGATTTCAGGCAGACGTTGCCAAGAATTCCCCGTGCAACGCCTGCAGATGAATTGAATGCTTGTCTGAAGGCATCACCTTTATGGAATAATTTCAACTTCAACTTCAACTTCAAAATGATCAAAGTGCAGCACAATTTTCCAAACAATTGTTAGCTGTTGGAAATTGAAAAGTCCCAGTTGATGCGACATCTGGATTTATTACCCTTACCAACGACTTTTGCCGATTGGTAGACTCTCAATAAGCTCTTATTGAAAATGTTTTCCCAAACATTAGTGAGAATTATCAGAATTATGCTTGGTTAAGTCAACGAGCAATTCTTGCCGCAAAGAATAATGATTTACACGCACTGAATTTCACCATTCAATCAAAAAATTGCTGGCGATTTGGTGACATACAAATCCATTGATTCCATAAAAAATCCCGATGATGTAGTTAATTATCCAGCGGTTTCCACAACAAAACTTGCAACTCAAAGTTGGTACAGTTATTATGATATTGCGTAATTTGAATCCACCGCGACTTTGCAACGGTACTCGACTTTCGGTAAAAAGACTTATGCCGAATTTGGTTGAGGCAATCATTATTAACGGAAAGTACGCAGGTGAATTCCAATAATTCCGACTGATCTTCCGTTTGACTTCAAACGATTGCAATTTCCAGTTCGCCTTGCGTTCGCAATGACAAATAACAAGTCGCAAGGCCAATCGCTTAGTGTTTGCGGGATAAATTTAGAAAATCATTGTTTTCCACATGGGCAGTTATATGTTGCATGTTCACGAGTTGGGAAACCATCCGCTTTGTTTGTGTTAACGTCAGACCAAAAAACAGAAAATGTGGTTTACCAAAAAGCACTTCAATGAAACGGATAATTTGCGGACACGTGAAACGCTTCGATTCAGTATTTACTTTGGATTCAGTTTCATTTTTTATTATTATTATCTAATGCTAACTTATAGTTAAAACTTTAAGCTAACAGTGGGTTTATTCTAGAGCTATAGCAGCAAAGGTAATTTAGTAGTGACGATTATTATTTCGTTCGCTGGAGAGTAAGGGCGGGGCATGAGGTAATAATATGGGTTAGGCTTATTGGGCTGATGTTGCACATGGGGCAGATAGAGGAAAGGTTTCTATTAATGTAATGCGCGTTGGTGAACTTGGTGTGTCCAAGTCGTATTCTGTTGATAATAATTTGTTGTCTTCTATTCATTTCGTATTTGTGTGGGAATGTTAGGGGTTTTACAAGTTTGTACCAAGGAGATGCTGTTTCCAAGGTGTTTATCAGTTCATTGTCTAACCATTGTTTTAGGTGGCGAGCGATGTCAGTAAAGTTAGGGGTGTATATAAGGGGGGATGGAAGGCTATGTTTGGCAAATGAGTCAGCAGTTTCGTTGCCTTTTATTCCTATGTGGCTAGGAATCCAAATAAGGCTTATTTTTGGGAAGATTTTGGTTATGATGTTTCTTATTGGTGTAATATAGTAGGAGTGTTTATTGAGGTTAATAATCGAGTTAAGGGAGGAGAGGTGTTTACCAGACTTTCCTTGACAAAGTTTTGTGGCTTCTAGGATGGCAATGATCTCGCTCGTGTAGGAGGAAGAGTACATTGGTAGTAGACCGGATTTTAAAAAGTTATTTTCATCAGTAATACTGAATCCAGATATACCATCAGCCTTAGAACCCTCAGTATATACAAAATTGTGTTGTGGGCATGAGGATTGTAAGGACCTGAAAAGTTGTTGGTAAGTCGTTGCACGGGTATTTTGTTTATTATGAGATGACAGACTAGTATCGATAGCTTTATGTATGGTAGTCATATTAAATTTTGTACAGTTACTGATTCGGATAGGAGAAACGGGGAGGGATAGGTGCTTGGATTATTCTGTCTTTGGTACTAGGGTATCTGCATTTTCTGTTGTGTGTTAGAGCTGCATTTATTGTTGTTTTTAAACAGTTTAATTTGGATTTGGGAGAATATCCGTAAATAGTCTTAGTATTCTGAGGGAGTTGGTACTGGGAAGATTTGTGTCGCCTGTAAGGGTCTTGGCAGAGCAGTTATGTTTTCTGCAAATGTGAAGGACTTGGCATTTTTCTTTTGATAGAATTGATCCAGAGTACGTACACCAGTCGTCTATTTGAGAAAACAGGGTTTGGAGGTTGGTAGTGGGGTTTTTTTGTTTATTGTGTTCGATTATAAGATGGAAGTCATCGGCGTATGCTGTTAGTTTTATTTCTTTGTGTAAGGAAATAATATGGGAGAGTGTGTTGTAAGCTATGAGAAAGAGAATTACTGAGATTGGAGACCCCTGGGGTATGCCATTGTTAAGTGGGATAAAGCTTGAAAGGTTGTTGCCGGATTTTATGATTATTTTTCTGTTTGTCATAAAGTTAAGGACGTAATTTAATATGTGTTTGCCTACTTTTCATTCCTTCAGCTGGTTAATTACGGAGTGGATGCCTATTTTATCAAATGCCTTGTTGAAATCAAGAGAGATCAATGTGACGTGTTTCTTGAGGGAAAGGGATCTTGTTGCTATGTGTTCTACTAAGAGTAGACTGTCTATAACAGATCTTCCCCTTCTAAATCCAATCTGATTGCTGTTGATTAGATTGTTATTTAAAACAAACCACCACAGTCTCTTTGCGATAATTTTATCAAGTGTTTTGGCAAGGCATGAATTTAGGGATATCGGGCGGTACGATTTAATGTCTGTTTTAAGGTTTTGGGGTTTTAGAATCCCTATGTTTATAGGCTTGAGGGATTGAGGAATCTAGGATTGAGTTAAAATGGTTAATGTCATAATGTCATAATGTAAGAGATGCGATCTAAGCCTGGAGTTTTGCCTTTCAAGGAGTTTAGTGCGCTGCTAAATTGGATGAACGAAATGTCCTTTTCCATTTCTAGTGCAGTTTTGGAGAGTTGGTAGTCTAAAGTGTGGTTTAAAAGGAATTTGTTAGTGGGCTTTTTAGTTTAGCGTTGGCTCTTTTGTATTCAATTATATTATAAGTACTACGGACAGGAAAAACCCACTCAAGAAGGGACTCAGGCGAAAAGGCAGCAATCCCTCGAACTACACGGGCAATCGGCGAAGAGATCTAAGATCCAGCCATCGGTCTCTTTCGCCGAAATCACGAAGAACCGTGTACTACTCGGCATGATTGACAGGGGAAATCCGGAGGGCAGGATCCCCAGGAACAAGTGGAAGGCAGTGGAGTCCCACCTTTCCCTCATTTGCCTGCGCATGGTACGAGAGAAGCCAGGCACCTCGCCCTGCTGCATGGACGCGAGCTGGTACCAGGGCAGCGTCAAGGTGGTGGCCTGCGACAGTCAGCGGTCGGCTGACATGTATAAAGAGGCGACGAGCAAGCTCGGCGAGGTATACGAAGGGGCGAACATCGTTGCGCTTGACTGGTGCGATGTCCCCAGTAGACCCCGAGCCAGGATCTGGCTTCCAGCACCGATCAAGGCGCCGGAGGACATCCTCTTCATGTTGCAAGAATGCAACCCGCACCTCCACACGAAGGGCTGGAAAGTCGTCAAGGTGGAGGAGCATGAAGGGGATGTCAACCAGGCGGTTTTGGTCCTGAAGAAGGAGTCAGTTGCTCCGATCGAGGCTGCTCGAGGAGTGCTGAACTTCGGATTCAGTGCGATACACATCAAGGTGTATAAGGGCTACTCTACCGATTCGTCGCTAAGCAGAGAGATGCGAGCGCTCGGACCGGCAATCGAGGACGTAGATCTCAGCGACACAGAGGAGGCCGACGTCACTGTGGTGGAGGTTGAAGCTGTAGATGTCACTAAGACTTCTACAAATAAACCTTAACCACAGTAAAGCAGCGTCTGCTGCACTTCTGCTTCGCCTGACCGAAGTCGGAGCTGACCCAGACCTAGTACAGGAACATTGGGTAGTGGAAGGCAAGGTGGCTGGACTAGGAACAAACGAATACAAACTTATGCTTGACCCCAAAGAAGGTAAAATTAGAACCTGCATATTGGCCAAAAGGCATCTTATTATATTTTTGCTTCGCAATAACAGCAACGGAGTTAACACCGCGGTAGCGGCATGGCAGACCTTCTGTAAAGTAAAGAGTCCTTCCAGTAAAGAGTCCTTAAACCTGCTCCTAGACGCTCACTTCCCGGGGAGCCAACAAGCAGGTTATCCTCCTGAAAGGGGAGCAGGAGAGGGAATCGAATTAGACACTCCTATCAGACCGCAACATGAAGTGGTCCATTCATAGTTTCAAACCATACAAATCGCCGGGACCGGACGGGATAACACCGGCTCACATCCAACAAGCAGGACAATTAGCCATAAACTGGTTGAAAAAAATCTTCCAATCCATCCTGGCGGTAGGAGAACTACCAACAGCGTGGCAAAAAACAAAAATGGTTTTTATTCCCAAGGCAGGGAAGGCCACTCACACCACAGCAAAGGATTGTAGGCCAATAAGCCTAACATCATTCCTGCTTAAGAGCTTTGAAAGAATGATAAGCCTACACATAAGGGCCACCATACCCCCGACACAAATATCAGTGGCACAGCACGCTTACACCAAAGGTTTGTCAACCGAATCGGCACTACACTTGGTGGTAAGCAGCATCGAGAAATCACTCAGCATCAAGGAATACACACTGATCGCATTCCTGGATATAGAGGGAGCCTTCAATAACGTGCTTCCCACTGCTATAACAGAATCTCTCACAGAACTAGGGGTTGAGCCGCCAATGGTGAGGCTAATCCATAAATTGTTGATAAGCTGAATTTTCACAGCCACACTATGGACCTCAACCAAGACTAGACTAGTGAATAGAGGCACCCCGCAAGGAGGTGTACTAACACCCCTCTTGTGGAATATCGCAGATTCTGGCAGGAGGAGGTTGTAAGGTTGTGGCATACGCAGACGACGTCGCCATCATCTTTAATGGAAAATATCCACAAACACTTTGCGGTCTTATGACCGCTGAACTTAAAATACTATCGGAATGGACGATAGCGAACGGACTCGGGGTAAATCCCTCGAAAACGGAACTTGTTCTATTTACAAATAGATACAAAATTACACAACTCAACCCACCCATTCTAAACAATTGTAATCTCTCTTTTATCGATCACGCCAGGTACTTGATGTTAGTACTAGATAAGCGCCTCAAATGGGGTTTAAACAACCAAGAGAGACCAAGAAAGCGAACATTGCACTTTACTCCTGTAAAAAAGCAATTGGGCTAAGATGGGGCATGTCCCCCAGAAAAGATAACTGGATATACACAGCGGTAGTCAAGCCAATCCTTCTGTACGGAGTGGCTCTGTGGCGGACCGCCTTGCACAAACAATGCATACTGACTCCTCTAAACAAAGTACAGCGAATGGCGGCTTTGTGCATTAGTGGAACCCTTCGAACCACCCCGAATGAAACGCTGAATGCGATCTTGAACCTCCCTAGCCTGGACTTAGCAGGCATGGCCAAATCGACTGAGGGACACAGGGCAGTGGAAAGCACAATTTTATGGCCATGCTAAAATTCTCCAGCATGATAAATCGATTCCGAAGATCACGGATCTATGCAAATCCATTGAATATAGTCGCACACCCTTTGAGGCCCTGATTCCAGAAAGAGAGGAATGGGAGCAGGGCCGACCGGGACGACGGGCGCAATCTGTTTCTATACAGATGGCTCCAAATTAGAAGGACACGTTGGCGGAGGTATATACTCCGAACAATTAGATATCAGGAAGTCATTCAGGCTCCTGGACCACTGTAGCGCCTTTCAGGCGGAGGTCCACGCTATAAAAGAAGCACTAACCTGTTTAGGGAACATAAGCCTCCAAAGAGGACACCTAAACATATATAGTGACAGCCAAGCGGCTATTAAATAGATCTACTTGACAAACACCAACTCCCATACAATAGAAGACTGTCGCAGATCTCTCCACGAGATGGCAAATCAGTTTACTATCAGCCTAATATGGGTTCCGGGTCACCGGGACATCGTAGGCAACTGCATAGCGGACGAATTAGCCAGGCAGGGCACCACCAAGCCTCTCCTACCAGGAGAGGAAAATGTCGGTATGCCCATGGCTACTTGCAAGCTAAACATAAAAAACCACTTCAACACACTAGCCAACACCCATTGGCAAAACGCACCACAGTGTCGCATCTCTCACCAGACATGGCCTGTGATAAACAACAAAAAACCTCGGAGTTACTCAAACTCAGCCACTGGCTTGTTGGCGCACATGCCGTCAGGCTAAAAGCCCCGCAAAATGATTTCTGCAGAAGCTGCAGGGATGAGGAAGAAGTGGAAACGGTAGAACACCTTCTCTGCTTCTGCCCAGCCCTATGCAGACTCAGACTGAAACACTTAGGAAGTCCCTTCATCGACGATCTTACCGAAGTATCGGAGATTAATCTCAAAAACATAAGTGCCTTTATTAAATCTTCCGGATGGAAGACATGCTGATCAGCCTAACACAGGTTGAAGCTACTAGAAACGGGACCCTACAGAAGGAAAAAACGAGATCATGCGGTATCACAATGGACCCATTGAGGTCTAAGTGTGTCGGACTATAGTCCGACAGCCGCCCTAACCTAACCTAACCTAACCTATTATAAGTAGTTATGTTACGTTTTAGTATTGACCATTTAGATGATTGGCTTTCTTCAAAACTTATAAGTTTTGATTCCACCATTGGACTGTTCTAGGAAATTGAAAAGTAGAGTTCTGGGGGATTGATTGGTGCGCGCTGTGGATAATAATTTTTCTTAACATAGCTGCTTCTTTATTGACATTTTCGCTCGGTGGCTTGTCAGTAGAATTGTTACGAAAAGATTTTTTGTATGCTTCCCAGTTTGCATTCTTTAAGTTAAAGGAGGGTTTGGAGGTGTAGGATGAGGGGGAGGAATTAAGGTTCATTAAGATTAAGATAGGGAAGTGATCACTTTCGTAGAGGTCGTCTATTGTTTCCCAGAGACATTCTGGGGCTATAGTGGATGAAGAAAAGGATAAGTCTATATGTGTGAAAGAGTTGTGAGTGGAGAAGTGGGTGGGGCTTTTGTCGTTTAATTAAATGTAATCTGAACGGTCTAGGAATTTGGCAATAATATTAGGTATGGGCTAGGAGAGCCCCAGTAGGGGTGCCAACTATTAAAGTCTCCGAGGACTAAAGTGGGTGTGTTGTCGAAGCAGAGGACGTTTTCTTAGTTACTTCTGTTAAGGGACTTAGTTGGTGAAATGTAGGCTGATATTATGTTTAGTTTAAGTTTTGTATCTATTGAGACTCGAGTTGCTTCGAAGTCTTGGGTGATTGAGATTTGTCTTTGAGATATTAAGTTTGTGACGATCCTGCCCGACGGCTAGACCGTCACAATATATAAATATAAGTAATAGTTAACTAAGTTTGACATTGTTATTATTAGTACGTAAGTTATATGAAATGAAGGATTATCATTTAGTAAGTGGAAAGCGAACATATGGATTTTTGGGGTGCAAAACCAAAATAGGTCATGTTTGGTTCCGCACCATCCGCCCGTGGTGGCAACTATAGGGAAAAATACTAGAAAATAGAGAAAATACCAAACCGATCTGGCAAGGCAAAGAAAAGAAGGATGAAATGGGCACACGGCGGTTTCCGGTCTCTCGTCTCTGGTATCGGAAGGTGTACGGTTGGGCACGCGGAAAAGAAAAGGCAAGGTAGGAAGTAAGGTTAGTGAATCAGTGTAATCGGCGCAGTGAAACCCAGGAACGATTAAACACGACAAATAAAATTAAGTGAACTAATACGAAAAGAAAAGGCTAGCGGCATTGATGTACATATTGGGTTTTGGCGTGGAAACGGCTCGCTCAACTACAGGAGCAGTATAGCTCGAAAGCTGCATCTCCGAACCGGCTAGGAGACGATAAAGGGTTTATGTCGGGAGCCATCGAGGAGTCCATCCCGACACGTCACGAGATTTCATCGTCCCGTCCCTCCGAAACCACGGCGGGCCGAAACCGCCCGAGTCAGAAGCTCCACTCACCCACATCACTCTGCCCCGACATTTGCTAGCCGAGCGAATGCACAAATGGAATCTACGGTTCGACGGAGCGTCAGACCCTCTGACCTTGATCGCCGAACTGGAGGAGAAAATAGCAACGTATGGAATTAATCAGGAGGAGGTACCCCGCGCTATGTCAGAGATTTTCGAAGGTAGAGCAGCACGATGGTTCCGCACGAGCCACTTACAGACAGCTACGTGGGCGGAGTTTCGGGTTGAGTTCTTAGGTTTCTTCTTGCCCCCCCCGTTACTTCGAGCGACTAGAGGACGAGATCCGAGCCCATATCCAGGGAGTGAATGAGACATTTAAGGAGTACTTGGTCGAGTTAAGGACCAAGATGCAGCAAGCCGGATACCAAAAAGAGGAAGAACTTTATCGGATCTATGAAAATATGGCACCAAAATACCGTCTGTATATAAGACGCCACGAGTTCGAGACGCTGGAACAATAAACCCGCATGGCGACGGAATACGAAAGGGTGAGACAGTTGACGTCGAGTCGCGCAGGCACTCATAGGATGGGGACTACAGACCGGGACAGGACCAACCCTCATCGGACGCCGAACCCCTTTCGAAGCCCAGAGGTACCCATTCAAGGAGGGAATGCAACTCATCAAATGATCAGACAGCCCCTATCAAACATCGACGTACAGCGAGCTTGTAGCAGATGCGGAGAAGTTGGCCACTTTAGACGGGGTTGTACTAATGCGCGCCTGAACTTTTGCTGGGATTGCGGTCGTAGGAATATATTGACTGTCGATTGTTGTCGCCGAGATACCCCGGGAAACGAACGACGTCTCCGCCGAGATGCGGGCGCAGCGGAGACGAGCGAAGTCGCAGCCCGACATCAAGGAACCCACCACTAAGGATAAGCAACGGCCTGATCACTGCTATCGTGCGGATCGGAGGTCGATGGGTGGACGCCACGGTGGATACGGGAGCGTCGAAGAGCTTTGCGAGCGAAGGGTACGTCCGTATGGTAGCGAGACCAGAGGAGATGCAAGAGATCATCACTACGATAACGTTAGCTGATCGGTCAAGCCTGGCAGTGAAGAAGCTATGGCGCACTCGCGTGGAATTAGCTGGCACGCGAGTGTGGATGCCATTCTTGATGATGCCAACCATGTTGGATCGCATGATATTAGGCATGGACTTCTTGGCGGCGATGGGAACACAAATACAGTGCGGAGAAGCCACCTTAAAGGTAAAATTGAGCCCGTCGGCGGAAGACCCCCGACTGCGGCCGAGAAAAGTCGATCGGATGCCCTCAGAGGATACGAGCCCGGAAGTACTCGAAGAAAGGAGTACGACGGTTCTAGGAAAGCAGGAATCCGACGACAAGGACACTATGTATACAGAGCAGAGTGAGGTCCCCGCGCACAACCGGATCATGCGCCAGATGTCCCCATCAGGAGAACGAAAGGACGACCACAGAGGAGACGAGATCAGGAGGTACGACGAACCGGGAAGAGCCGTGGAGGACTTTCGGCCGGACGAAATCGAAGAAGCAGAGGATGGAGAATCAATAACGGAAGAGGATGACCTAAGACCCGACCAGCGGGAATTCATCACCCGAGAGTTGACGCTCTTCAAGGGGCTTCGAGGTGTATCACACGCGGCGGAGCATCGGATTATAATGCGAGACGATAAACCCTTGAAACAAAGGTACTACCCAAGGAATCCGGCAATGCAGAGCGTGATTGACCCCCAAGTGGATGAACCGAGAAGACGCCATCGAACCTTCGCGGAGCCCGCATAGCGCACCCATAGTGTTGGTCAAAAAGAAGACGGGTGAATGGCGCATGTGCGTTGATTATAGGCAATTGAACGCTCACTCAGTGCCCGACGCGTACCCCGTCCCCAGGCTCAACCACATCTTGGAAAAACTACGTCAAGCCCGATACATTTCGACGTTGGACTTAAAGCACGGTTATTGGCAAATACCCATGGCCAAGGATAGCCGTCAGTTTACGGCCTTCACCGTTCCGGGCAGAGGCCTATACCAGTGGAAGGTCATGCCCTTCGGGCTGCACTCGGCCAGCGCAACCTTCCAGCGCGCCTTGGATAGCGTGATTGGTGCGGACATGGAGCCGTTCGCCTTCGCCTATTTGTACGATATCATCGTTATAGGCGCCACGGAGGAACAACATTTGGCCAATCTGGGCGAAGTCTTCCGTAGGAGGGCGAACCTGAAGGTGAACCCGAAGAAATGCGCGTTCTTCAAGCGGAGGTTAGTTTACCTAGGTCACGTGATTAGCGCCGAAGGAGTCCAGACGGACCCGGAGAAAGTGACGGCCATTACCAACCTTAAGTCCCCTACATGCCTCAAGGAGCTCCGACAGTAGCTAGGCATGGCCTCTTGGTATCGCCGGTTCGTCCCTAACTTCGCAACCGTGGTACAACCAATGACTGCACTGTTGAAGAAAGGCCGGAAGTGGGCATGGGGTCCCGAGCAACAGAACGCGCTAGAAGAGGTAAAAAGAAGGTTAACCACCGCCCCCGTGTTAGGATGTCCCGACTTCGACAAGACGTTTGGGTTGCAAACTGACGCTAGCGACGTGGGGCTAGGAGCGGTCTTGTCGCAAGATATCGTGGGCCAGGAAAGAGTCATCGCGTACACCAGCCGTCGACTCACAGCCACGGAGGGCAATTACACGACGACGGAGAAAGAGTGTCTGGCCATCATATGGGCTATCAGAAAATGCGGTCCTACTTGGAAGGGTATCGGTTCGAGGTGGTTACCGACCACCTAGCCCTCAAATGGTTGAACTCCATCGAAAGTCCCTCCGGTCGGGTAGCAAGATGGGCGCTGGAGTTGCTACAGTTCCAGTTCGACGTGCGGTACCGTCGAGGCAAATTGAACGTGGTAGCGGACGCGTTATCCCGACAACCCTGTGAAGTCTTGCAACAGATGGCCGAAGTGGACACACCCTGTAAATGGATCCAAGGTATGCGAGTTAAGATAAAAGAATACCCCGAGAAGTTCTCAGACTACATGATAGAAAATGGGCAACTATACCGGAATTTGGGACACAGAGCTGATGACGAGGACTACTTCCCGTGGAAACTGTGTGTCCCTAGTTCAAATAGAGTCCGAGTCCTCCAAGAATGCCACGACGCGCCCACGGCTGGACATCTGGGCGTCCGGAAAACCGTTTCTCGACTATCTCAGAGGTATTTCTGGCCCGGCATGTTTAAAGACGCGAAGCGTTACGTCCAGCGCTGCGGGTCGTGCCAGAAGTTCAAAACCGCCCAGACGAAAGCGGCAGGCAAAATGTTAGCCCGCATGACAAGCGAACCGTTTGACGTTTTCTGCGCAGACTTTGTCGGCCCACTACCCCGGTCGAAACACGGAAACACCATGCTCCTCGTATTTCATGATTTCTTTTCTAAATGGGTGGAGTTGATCCCGTTACGGAAAGCTACCGCCGCCCAAGTTCAGAAGGCATTCCGGGAACGGATACTGGGCCGAGTCGGCATCCCTCGGAAGTTCGTCTGCGATAACGGTACTCAATTTACCAGCCGCATCTTGAAGGAGTACTTCCACACGATAGGGGTAGAGATCCAATATACTGCTCCATACTGTCCACAGGAGAACCCTACCGAGAGGACGAATCGGACGGTCAAGACCATGATAGCCCAACTCACCGAGGGAGACCAAAGTTCCTGGGACGAGCTATTACCGGAAATAGCGCTCGCCATCAACGCAAGTGTATCGGACTCTATGGGATACAGTCCCGCCTTCCTGACGCAAGGACGCGAGCCCAGACTCCCTACTATGTTATACGACGAGGTCACCCCTGGATCAGCGGTGATATCTAAGGACCCCGCAGGTAAAGCGCTCCAACTCAGAAGAATCTTCGGTATTGTCAGATCCAACCTCCAACGTGCTTCCCAAGAGCAAGCCCGCCATTACAACCTTCGACGCCGTGAGTGGAGACCGAAGCTCGGTGACAAGGTGTGGCTACGCCAACATCCTCTCTCGAAGGCGGCCGAAGGTTTCGCCGCCAAATTGGCCCCCAAGTATGACGGTCCCTACACCGTAACGAGGTTCATATCCCCTTACCTGGTCCTGTTGCAGCGCCCAGGGAAAAGACGTTCACGCTCTGCCAACATCAGTCAGCTGAAACCCTTTTACTCTGAGGACTTTGGGAATGCAGCCGCGGAAGAAGACGACGGGATTGCTCCGGGAGGCGGCACGAGAGGTTAAGCAGGGTAGAGGTTCGCATGGTAATTTCTAAGTTGAATTGTACTAACACACAATGTTATTATCTAAGTATTCTAAGTCGAAATTTCACTGCACCGATAGGTAGGCAGCTTGAACAATAAGGGTCATGTATCTATAAGTTTAGTTTTCGCTTTCAGATGGATGAAGTCATCGAGTTGTCGGATAGTTCGGACGATACCGAGGTTTTTCATCACGACCTTTCGGATCGCGACGAGTGGGTCGCGGAAGGGTACAGTGGAGGAGAGTCGGAGGCATCGGAAGACGAAGAGGGAGAGGTCGCAGAGGACCAACTAATCAACGGCGGCGCCGAGTCTTCCAACGACCAGGAGTCTGGGGCTACGGGTGGACCTCGGTTTGCGGGCATGTGGAGCCCTAAACCCGGCGAGACACGACGACCCGCTCGACCTTTGACAACGTATACCGTCGAGGATGATCTCAGCAACGCGAGCGACAGCGACGAACTCGACGAGTCTTTAGATTACTTGTGGGGTCGCCGTTCGCAGGGGCCACGGTATCACCCACCGCAAGAAGACGACGAGCAGCCGTGGACTAGGCGAGATCCTCGAGGCGGTTACCCGAGGTACGAAGAACAAGTCAGCCGCTGGGAAGGACACGTCGCGGTGATGCGCATCGAGGTCAAGTCGGTCGTGCTTAAGACACCCTGGATACCCGCTGAAGGTCCTTATATAGATGAACCTTCGTCACCACCGCCGCCCCCCGCATTGGATTGGGACGCGACGTTGTGGGGGGGTGACGATCCTGCCCGACGGCTAGACCGTCACAATATATAGATATAAGTAATAGTTAACTAAGTTTGCCATTGTTATTATTAGTACGTAAGTTATATGAAATGAAGGATTATGATTTAGTAAGTGGAAAGCGAACATATGGATTTTTGGGGTGCAAAACCAAAATAGATCATGTTTGGTTCCGCACCATCCGCCCGTGGTGGCAACTATAGGGAAAAATACTAGAAAATAGAGAAAATACCAAACCGATCTGGCAAGGCAAAGAAAAGAAGGATGAAATGGGCACACGGCGGTTTCCGGTCTCTCGTCTCTGGTATCGGAAGGTGTACGGTTGCGCACGCGGAAAAGAAAAGGCAAGGTAGGAAGTAAGGTTAGTGAATCAGTGTAATCGGCGCAGTGAAACCGAGGAACGATTAAACACGACAAATAAAATTAAGTGAACTAATACGAAAATAAAAGGCTAGCGGCATTGATGTACATATTGGGTTTTGGCGTGGAAACGGCTCGCTGAACTACAGGAGCAGTATAGCTCGAAAGCTGCATCTCCGAACCGGCTAGGAGACGATAAAGGGTTTATGTCGGGAGCCATCGAGGAGTCCATCCCGACACGTCACGAGATTTCATCGTCCCGTCCCTCCGAAACCACGGCGGGCCGAAACCGCCCGAGTCAGAAGCTCCACTCACCCACATCACTCTGCCCCGACATTTGCTAGCCGAGCGAATGCACAAATGGAATCTACGGTTCGACGGAGCGTCAGACCCTCTGACCTTGATCGCCGAACTGGAGGAGAAAATAGCAACGTATGGAATTAATCAGGAGGAGGTACCCCGCGCTATGTCAGAGATTTTCGAAGGTAGAGCAGCACGATCGTTCCGCACGAGCCACTTACAGACAGCTACGTGGGCGGAGTTTCGGGTTGAGTTCTTAGGTTTCTTCTTGCCCCCCCGTTACTTCGAGCGACTAGAGGACGAGATCCGAGCCCATATCCAGGGAGTGAATGAGACATTTAAGGAGTACTTGGTCGAGTTAAGGACCAAGATGCAGCAAGCCGGATACCAAAAAGAGGAAGAACTTTATCGGATCTATGAAAATATGGCACCAAAATACCGTCTGTATATAAGACGCCACGAGTTCGAGACGCTGGAACAATAAACCCGCATGGCGACGGAATACGAAAGGGTGAGACAGCTGACGTCGAGTCGCGCAGGCACTCATAGGATGGGGACTACAGACCGGGACAGGACCAACCCTCATCGGACGCCGAACCCCTTTCGAAGCCCAGAGGTACCCATTCAAGGAGGGAATGCAACTCATCAAATGATCAGACAGCCCCTATCAAACATCGACGTACAGCGAGCTTGTAGCAGATGCGGAGAAGTTGGCCACTTTAGACGGGGTTGTACTAATGCGCGCCTGAACTTTTGCTGGGATTGCGGTCGTAGGAATATATTGACTGTCGATTGTTGTCGCCGAGATACCCCGGGAAACGAACGACGTCTCCGCCGAGATGCGGGCGCAGCGGAGACGAGCGAAGTCGCAGCCCGACATCAAGGAACCCACCACTAAGGATAAGCAACGGCCTGATCACTGCTATCGTGCGGATCGGAGGTCGATGGGTGGACGCCACGGTGGATACGGGAGCTTCGAAGAGCTTTGCGAGCGAAGGGTACGTCCGTATGGTAGCGAGACCAGAGGAGATGCAAGAGATCATCACTACGATAACGTTAGCTGATCGGTCAAGCCTGGCAGTGAAGAAGCTATGGCGCACTCGCGTGGAATTAGCTGGCACGCGAGTGTGGATGCCATTCTTGGTGATGCCAACCATGTTGGATCGCATGATATTAGGCATGGACTTCTTGGCGGCGATGGGAACACAAATACAGTGCGGAGAAGCCACCTTAAAGGTAAAATTGAGCCCGTCGGCGGAAGACCCCCGACTGCGGCCGAGAAAAGTCGATCGGATGCCCTCAGAGGATACGAGCCCGGAAGTACTCGAAGAAAGGAGTACGACGGTTCTAGGAAAGCAGGAATCCGACGACAAGGACACTATGTATACAGAGCAGAGTGAGGTCCCCGCGCACAACCGGATCATGCGCCAGATGTCCCCATCAGGAGAACGAAAGGACGACCACGGAGGAGACGAGATCAGGAGGTACGACGAACCGGGAAGAGCCGTGGAGGACTTTCGGCCGGACGAAATCGAAGAAGCAGAGGATGGAGAATCAATAACGGAAGAGGATGACCTAAGACCCGACCAGCGGGAATTCATCACCCGAGAGTTGACGCTCTTCAAGGGGCTTCGAGGTGTATCACACGCGGCGGAGCATCGGATTATAATGCGAGACGATAAACCCTTGAAACAAAGGTACTACCCAAGGAATCCGGCAATGCAGAGCGTGATTGACCCCCAAGTGGATGAACCGAGAAGACGCCATCGAACCTTCGCGGAGCCCGCATAGCGCACCCATAGTGTTGGTCAAAAAGAAGACGGGTGAATGGCGCATGTGCGTTGATTATAGGCAATTGAACGCTCACTCAGTGCCCGACGCGTACCCCGTCCCCAGGCTCAACCACATCTTGGAAAAACTACGTCAAGCCCGATACATTTCGACGTTGGACTTAAAGCACGGTTATTGGCAAATACCCATGGCCAAGGATAGCCGTCAGTTCACGGCCTTCACCGTTCCGGGCAGAGGCCTATACCAGTGGAAGGTCATGCCCTTCGGGCTGCACTCGGCCAGCGCAACCTTCCAGCGCGCCTTGGATAGCGTGATTGGTGCGGACATGGAGCCGTTCGCCTTCGCCTATTTGTACGATATCATCGTTATAGGCGCCACGGAGGAACAACATTTGGCCAATCTGGGCGAAGTCTTCCGTAGGAGGGCGAACCTGAAGGTGAACCCGAAGAAATGCGCGTTCTTCAAGCGGAGGTTAGTTTACCTAGGTCACGTGATTAGCGCCGAAGGAGTCCAGACCGACCCGGAGAAAGTGACGGCCATTACCAACCTTAAGTCCCCTACATGCCTCAAGGAGCTCCGACAGTAGCTAGGCATGGCCTCTTGGTATCGCCGGTTCGTCCCTAACTTCGCAACCGTGGTACAACCAATGACTGCACTGTTGAAGAAAGGCCGGAAGTGGGCATGGGGTCCCGAGCAACAGAACGCGCTAGAAGAGGTAAAAAGAAGGTAAACCACCGCCCCAGTGTTAGGATGTCCCGACTTCGACAAGACGTTTGGGTTGCAAACTGACGCTAGCGACGTGGGGCTAGGAGCGGTCTTGTCGCAAGATATCGTGGGCCAGGAAAGAGTCATCGCGTACACCAGCCGTCGACTCACAGCCACGGAGGGCAATTACACGACGACGGAGAAAGAGTGTCTGGCCATCATATGGGCTATCAGAAAAATGCGGTCCTACTTGGAAGGGTATCGGTTCGAGGTGGTTACCGACCACCTAGCCCTCAAATGGTTGAACTCCATCGAAAGTCCCTCCGGTCGGGTAGCAAGATGGGCGCTGGAGTTGCTACAGTTCCAGTTCGACGTGCGGTACCGTCGAGGCAAATTGAACGTGGTAGCGGACGCGTTATCCCGACAACCCTGTGAAGTCTTGCAACAGATGGCCGAAGTGGACACACCCTGTAAATGGATCCAAGGTATGCGAGTTAAGATAAAAGAATACCCCGAGAAGTTCTCAGACTACATGATAGAAAATGGGCAACTATACCGGAATTTGGGACACAGAGCTGATGACGAGGACTACTTCCCGTGGAAACTGTGTGTCCCTAGTTCAAATAGAGTCCGAGTCCTCCAAGAATGCCACGACGCGCCCACGGCTGGACATCTGGGCGTCCGGAAAACCGTTTCTCGACTATCTCAGAGGTATTTCTGGCCCGGCATGTTTAAAGACGCGAAGCGTTACGTCCAGCGCTGCGGGTCGTGCCAGAAGTTCAAAACCGCCCAGACGAAAGCGGCAGGCAAAATGTTAGCCCGCATGACAAGCGAACCGTTTGACGTTTTCTGCGCAGACTTTGTCGGCCCACTACCCCGGTCGAAACACGGAAACACCATGCTCCTCGTATTTCATGATTTCTTTTCTAAATGGGTGGAGTTGATCCCGTTACGGAAAGCTACCGCCGCCCAAGTTCAGAAGGCATTCCGGGAACGGATACTGGGCCGAGTCGGCATCCCTCGGAAGTTCGTCTGGGATAACGGTACTCAATTTACCAGCCGCATCTTGAAGGAGTACTTCCACACGATAGGGGTAGAGATCCAATATACTGCTCCATACTGTCCACAGGAGAACCCTACCGAGAGGACGAATCGGACGGTCAAGACCATGATAGCCCAACTCACCGAGGGAGACCAAAGTTCCTGGGACGAGCTATTACCGGAAATAGCGCTCGCCATCAACGCAAGTGTATCGGACTCTATGGGATACAGTCCCGCCTTCCTGACGCAAGGACGCGAGCCCAGACTCCCTACTATGTTATACGACGAGGTCACCCCTGGATCAGCGGTGATATCTAAGGACCCCGCAGGTAAAGCGCTCCAACTCAGAAGAATCTTCGGTATTGTCAGATCCAACCTCCAACGTGCTTCCCAAGAGCAAGCCCGCCATTACAACCTTCGACGCCGTGAGTGGAGACCGAAGCTCGGTGACAAGGTGTGGCTACGCCAACATCCTCTCTCGAAGGCGGCCGAAGGTTTCGCCGCCAAATTGGCCCCCAAGTATGACGGTCCCTACACCGTAACGAGGTTCATATCCCCTTACCTGGTCCTGTTGCAGCGCCCAGGGAAAAGACGTTTACGCTCTGCCAACATCAGTCAGCTGAAACCCTTTTACTCTGAGGACTTTGGGAATGCAGCCGCGGAAGAAGACGACGGGATTGCTCCGGGAGGCGGCACGAGAGGTTAAGCAGGGTAGAGGTTCGCATGGTAATTTCTAAGTTGAATTGTACTAACACACAATGTTATTATCTAAGTATTCTAAGTCGAAATTTCACTGCACCGATAGGTAGGCAGCTTGAACAATAAGGGTCATGTATCTATAAGTTTAGTTTTCGCTTTCAGATGGATGAAGTCATCGAGTTGTCGGATAGTTCGGACGATACCGAGGTTTTTCATCACGACCTTTCGGATCGCGACGAGTGGGTCGCGGAAGGGTACAGTGGAGGAGAGTCGGAGGCATCGGAAGACGAAGAGGGAGAGGTCGCAGAGGACCAACTAATCAACGGCGGCGCCGAGTCTTCCAACGACCAGGAGTCTGGGGCTACGGGTGGACCTCGGTTTGCGGGCATGTGGAGCCCTAAACCCGGCGAGACACGACGACCCGCTCGACCTTTGACAACGTATACCGTCGAGGATGATCTCAGCAACGCGAGCGACAGCGACGAACTCGACGAGTCTTTAGATTACTTGTGGGGTCGCCGTTCGCAGGGGCCACGGTATCACCCACCGCAAGAAGACGACGAGCAGCCGTGGACTAGGCGAGATCCTCGAGGCGGTTACCCGAGGTACGAAGAACAAGTCAGCCGCTGGGAAGGACACGTCGCGGTGATGCGCATCGAGGTCAAGTAGGTCGTGCTTAAGACACCCTGGATACCCGCTGAAGGTCCTTATATAGATGAACCTTCGTCACCACCGCCGCCCCCCGCATTGGATTGGGACGCGACGTTGTGGGGGGGTGACGATCCTGCCCGACGGCTAGACCGTCACAATATATAGATATAAGTAATAGTTAACTAAGTTTGCCATTGTTATTATTAGTACGTAAGTTATATGAAATGAAGGATTATGATTTAGTAAGTGGAAAGCGAACATATGGATTTTTGGGATGCAAAACCAAAATAGGTCAAGTTTGGTTCCGCACCATCCGCCCGAGGTGACAACCATAGGGAAAAATACTGGAAAATAGAGAAAATACCAAACCGATCTGGCAAGGCAAAGAAAAGAAGGATGAAATGGGCACACGGCGGTTTCCGGTCTCTCTCGTCTCTGGTATCGGAAGGTGTACGGTTGCGCACGCGGAAAAGAAAAGGCAAGAAAACACGCGGAGAAAAGAAAGCCCGGTCGGTAGGAAGTAAGGTTAGTGAATCAGTGTAATCGGCGCAGTGAAACCCAGGAACGATTAAACACGACAAATAAAATTAAGTGAACTAATACGAAAAGAAAAGGCGAGCGGGATTGATGTACATATTGGGTTTTGAGTGATTAATTAATAACGTTTTTTTGCGGTATTGTTTGGGTTACTTCGAGTGTTTTATTTGGTTTGTATTTACTGTTTTCGATTTGTCTGCTTTGCTTTTAGCCTTGAGGGGTATAGTCAGAGGGTTGGTTTTTTCTTTGCTGTAGCTTCTGAAAGTGCGGTCTGAGATTGTAGTGTTTTTACTGGTTCTGTTAGATTCTGTTGTATCCATTTCGATGTCGTCCTCGTTTGGAGTTTGTGGGGTAGGTTCCATGATGTCGTCGTAGGTCGTGATCTCACGAGTATCCGATTTATCCAGAACTGGGGCAATAGAATTTGAAGGGGCTTGTGATGCAACTTGGGAGTAAGGAGTGGACTTGTGGAAGTGACGTTGAATGTAGATTTTTAATGCGCTTTTGAAGTCAACATTTTCTGTTGTTTTAATAGCCATTATGTCTTCGTCGTCGTAGATTCTGTTGTATCCATTTCGATGTCGTCCTCGCTTGGAGTTTGTGGGGTAGGTTCCATGATGTCGTCGTAGGTAGTGATCTCACGAGTATCCGATTTATCCACAACTGGGGCGATTGAATTTGAAGGGGCTTGTGATGCAACTTGGGAGTAGGGAGTGGACTTGTGGAAGTGACGTTAAATGTAGATTTTTAATGCGCTTTTGAAGTCAACATTTTCTATTGTTTTAATAGCCATTATTTCTTTTTGTTTAATAAATGTTGGGCACTTGTTGTCCAATGGGCTATGATGAGGGTTGTCGAGGTGTTTGCAGTTGATGTAGAATTTAGGCTTGGTGCAGTCTTCGTCGTCGGGGAAGTAAACTTCAGAACAGTTAGTTCAAGTTTTCTCGTTATCGCAGGCTTTGGTGGGGTGATTAAATTTTTGGCAGTTTCTGCATTTAACAGGTCGAGGAATGTGTGCTCGAATTTTCATATCCAATATTTATGGTTTCGGGTAATGTGGTGGTGGCGAAGGTGAGAATGATGAGTCCGGTTTCTTCAAGATTATTATCTTTCTTTCTGAGTATTTTATCTACTTCGGTAACGTTTTGCGCCTTGAGTTCATTGAGAATGTCTTCCTTGCTTATGTATCGGAGGTCATTGGAATAGATGACTCCTTTTGAGTGTTTTGTGTTCAGATGTTTCAACTTCAAAGTCGTGGAATTTGGTGAGTTTCATTACCCATTGAGCTTGGAGTAGGTCTTTGGTTTTGACAAGAAGAGTACCCGCTTTGGTTTTTGAAACTGACTTTACTTCCCCGCAGCATGTATAGTCAATAACTTTTTTGATGATGAACGGACTAACTTTTTCAAAGGATGCATGTCTTTTCTTCTAATGACGATGAATAAGGGTGTTTGGTGAGGAGTTTTTTTTCGCGGTGTGGTTTGGTTTATGTCTGGTGGTAGTGTCATGGTTGTTGTTGTTGGTCTGCTGCACAATGCACTTGCACTTTTGTAACCGTTCAGATGCAGTAATTGTTTTTGCTTTAGTTGGCGAGATCTCTTTATGGTCTTATTTGTTTTGACAAAATTGGTAGGTAATAGTTGCAGATTACACTTGCGTGGATTTGCCTATACCACGTCTTTACCCTTTGAAGTCTAGATTGGTACTGTCAGTTTCATTTACTTAGAGAAGTTCAACTAAATAACACCTCATTTTTGTAATCGAAATAAATTCATTACTGTTGTGAAATGAAATAAAATGTTTCCTTTTCAGATATAAAACATAAAAAAATGTGTCTTCATCTTTTGATCACCAAACGAAATGTTATATAAACCGAAGCCATCTGGTGGCGAAACGGAGTTCGCCGCGTTTGCTAGATTTTTAATACATAAACAAACAGTAATATCTTACTGTTGTAAAATCGTTTGCTACTTGTTTTTGTAGTACTCTTTAAATCTGGAGAAATTTAATTTTCTCCAAAAAGAAAGGGGCGGTGCCACGCCCTCTATTTTTATATTTTTATTAGATATTAGCTAACTTAACATGATGCAAGAAACAGTATCCAAATTCTTGAGTTATTAATTTTGGCCAGAAAAAGTGGTCGAATTTCCCATAGTGCATCCTTTAACCTGAACAAAGCAGACTTGACATTATTTTCCAACATCATTACGCAACTCAGCTCCTCTACACAACCTTGAAACAGCAACGTTAATAAAGAAGCTGCACAAATTAAAAAGACACTTATACAGTCTGCCCATTTAGCTATTCCACAAAACAAAACCTTTTCCCTTAAACACACAGTCCCATGGTGGAATGTGGAACTTACATTGCTATAAAACACAAAAAACAATCAATTTAAACTTCTAACACGAAACATAAACACAAGAAACATTTTAGAATTTAAAAAAGCAAAGGCTAAATTTAGAAGAGCTATTAAAGAAGCAAAAAGAACAGCATTATACAATTTTACTTCCGATATCAACCCTAACTCCGACCCCTCGAGAATGTGGGCCAACCTAAAACGATTATGCGGCCTTCACCCAACAAAACATATACATGCTATATACAACCCCCTTACACAAGACACCTACACTTGCCCCTCAGAAATACCCAACACCTTCGGGGAACTCTGGTCGCAAGAAGCCAAGGACACTAACTTCTCTGATTCCTTTAGAACTAACAAACTCCTTTTAAATATTTCAACAAATTACATTCCGAGTCCACCCCTATTATGGACCGCATCTCCTATTCCACTCAATTATTTTAGTAATATTCTAAATACACACATACCGCAAGCATACAAAGTTAGTCTCGTCCTACCTATCCTTAAACCCCAAAAACCGCAAATTGAACTTAAATCCTACAGACCTATATCCTTAAACCCATGCATATCCAAAATATTGGACAAAATTATCGCGAAAAGGTTGTGGTGGTTTGCTCTAACGAACAAACTCATTCACAACAACCAGTTCGGATTAAAAAACGGTAAATCAGTTCTAGACCACCTAGCAACTAGATAACTATCCTTAAAGCGCCATCTCTCTATCATCTGGTTGGATTTTTCCAAGGCTTTCGACAAATTAGGTGTCCACTTAATAATTCAACAACTCCAAGAATGGCAGCTAGGATCCCGAATCATAAACTTCATGAAAAATAGGAAAATTATTATCAAAAACGGCAGAAACCTATCTAACAGTTTTCCTCTCGACAATGGCACCCCACAAGGTTCATCCATTTCAGTGATCCTTTTCCTAATTTCCTACAATTCCCTAACAAAAATAATAGCCGTACCAAGACAAACCAAATTCACTGCTTACGCCGACGACTTCCACATAATTATTGAACACAACAGAAGAAAAAACCCGATTGTCGACCTCTCTTCCCTCTTCCAGGAAATAGGACATTGGTGTTCCGACTCTGGAGCCTCCCTATCAATCGAAAAATGCCAAAGCCTACACATATGCCGTAAACATAATTGTAAATCTGAAATCCGTACCGGCACTGTTAATACCCTACACCAGAATTGCGCTTTACTTTGCATTTGTCCGATCTAAACTAGAATATGCGTCTCTTATTTGGAATCCCTTCACTACCACTCATGGAAACATAATTGAACGTCTACAGAAACAGTTTTTGAAATTCGCGTTGTTGCCGCTAAGGTTTTTAGACCCTACCCCTTCATACCACCAGCAATGTAGGCTTGTTCACCTACCATCCCTTGAGCATCGTATAAGTATCCTCGCCATTCGCTTCATCTCTGATTTGGTGGATGGTAGTATCGACTGTCCAGAACTGCTCTCAAAAGTTGGTTTTCACGCCCCGTCTAGGAAACTTCGGAATTTTGATCCCTTTTTCCTCAAGCTGCGGCGGACAAATTATTCCAAAAACGAGCCCCTCTATAGGGCCTTATATGAGTCTAACGCACTTCCAATCGATTAGCAATTGGACTACTTCTCATTATTTTGTAAATTTAAGTACGTAAGATAAGTTGTTGAAATGTTCAAGTAGCCAGTAAAGGAATTCCGTTGGCGAAATGAAATAAATAAATAAATAAATAAATAATATCCCAGAAGCTAACAACACAACAATCCTAGGTCTCACGCTAAACAATAGATACAACTGGTCCACCCACATAAACACATTAAAAACCAAACTATGCAAGCCCCTGAACATTATTAAACACCTTTCCTCTCTAAAATACAATACCAACACTTCCTCGCTAATCCATATTGTAAAATCCATCCTCATATCAAAAATAGATTATTGTCTGCCCATTTATGGAAACGCTCCCAAACACCTAATTAACCGTATTAAAACTTCCCTAAACTCAGCAATCAGATCGGCGCTAGGTGCATTTAGGACAACACCAACTAACAACTTACTTATAGCCAATATAAGCACAATAAAACACAGAACAAAACTTTTAACAGGCAAACTTTCAAAAAAATTTATACACTCTTTTGACACCCCCCTTGAAAAACTTACTAAAACCTCCAAAAAGAAATTCAAATATCCCAGTACAATAGACAGAATAATTAACGTTTGTAAGCAACTTCACCTTCCCTTTGCACCAATCAAAAACAACTACAATAAAAAATATGTCATGGAAATTATTAACAAAGCTACAAACACAACACTATCCAACTGCAACAAAACCAGCACATCTCCCACAATGTTTAAACAACTCTTTCAATCTCTAAAGAACACTGCCCAACCACCAATTTCTTTACACCGACGGCTCTATGGCCAACGGTATAATTAGCTATAGTGTAACCAGCGAAACCAATGCAATCACAACAGGACTCCTTCCCCACTACTCATCCGTTTTCTCTAGCGAGCTAATAGCCATCCATGAAGCTGTCAAAATTGCGCTAAAAATACCAGGCAAACATGCTATCTGCTCAGACTCTCTCTCTCTCTTTGCACTAAGGTCCCTCAGCAACTCCAATAACCATTCCTACTATCCCTCAAACATTGGAAACTTCGTTTCTAACCACTTCCCTAAAATTATATTAATTTGGATCCCCAGCCACATCGGTATAACAGGGAACGAAAACGCCGATAAAGCAGCCAAAGAGGCCCATAAGTACCCCCTTACCTCCTCCACAAACAACTCTAACGACATATCACACTTTTTTAAAAAACACATACAATCAAAACAAACTGAAATGTACAACAATGTAGCTCGTTGGTACAAACGAATGCTACAGACCTCACCGCAATCCATCTGTCAGATACCCCCAAACACCAATAGGAAAACACAAATACTCTTACACCGGCTACGACTAGGTCATACCAAACTGACTAATGCCCATTACACGGATAGAGCACTTCCCAACTCAAGCCCATTCTGCCACCACTCCACAATAGACATCCAACATATCATTATACACTGCCCTTCCTTATCTCAACCCAGATCAGAATCCTTCCATTCACTTAACGCCATCAAATGAAAATCATCACATCATCATGAAAATCATCACATCATCATGAAAATCATCACATTCCTTGAAAATGCCCAAATTAAGTTTAAAATTTAAATGTAATTAAAAATGTTGTTAATTCCACACCTCAGACAAGCTGAAGGCCTTAGCTGCTAGAGCACTTAATTTAGTTAGCCTATAGTTTTTAACTTTAAGCTAGCTTTATATAAATAAATAAATAAAAAATATTTTCCCAAAGCACAGGATCCGGAGCGTGGAGATCTCATCGCCCAGGATTTAAAGAGGGGGTAAGTTTGTCGGAACACGGTTCCTTTCTTATAAACATACATATATAAATATTCGTGCAATATCCTACAAGAACACTTGGCTACTATAAACTTTTCAGCGGCGAGTATCAGCCTTGTTGTTGTATGTACAATTGCAAGAGACCTCTGATGTGTGCACCTTCACAGGTGGTAAACTCGACTATCTCCGCTTACAGAATAACTGTCAATTAAATTAATTCCATATGAATTGGCCTATTATTACTCATCCACTGCGGACGCCGATATATATTACCTAATTAATGTATAATGTGAAAAACATTTCGAAACCATGGTGTGCCAGAACTCTAATAAGGGGGGTGCGCTGACGCGAGAAATGGAGTAGGTCAATAACAATGGCATAACTTTTGACGGACAACCTTGACAATAGGGGATCGTATTGCGCGGCCCGCGACGATCCATTGGCGCAAGAATGTGTGAAGGGGAGGGAATATGGCCAAAACACAGCCCGATCGTATTTCGATCAAGCGACAGCTAAGCTTGTAGGGCAGTGTGGACTGACGACTGACGAACTTTATGGACTAATACTATTTTCCAGGCACTTTAAATATTTATTCTCGTTAAGTTGGAGAGGAGAGAGGCTTACCAAGATCCCACGACCCGATTACGACGTAGCTTATGCCGGCAAATGGTGCCTAAACATCAAACGCCTCTCCCTCGGCCCAAGTCCCTGTCAGGACTCGGGCACTAATATGCCTACGTAACAATACTTTATGGGGTCGGAAACTTCTCCTTCACTGCGTTGCAGACTTCTCACTGAAATCATATTTCCCTCTGCCAGGGTATAAAAAGTATCGAAGCTTTAATTATTTTGCCTTTAATAATTCGACCGTTCATGTGATATAGTCTTCCTACACTACTGGTCTTGGGTTAGAAGCACATTGTTTTCCACACAAATTTGTTTTATATTTATTGTTTTAATGATTATTGATAAAAAGGTAATATGCAAAAACCTTGGTTATTTAATAATACTTCAATTATAATATTCAAAATATTATAAAAATATAACATAAGTTGTGTTTTCATACATTTTCTTCAACCAACTTAAAATAAGGCACATTTTTCTTGGTCAATAGAATAGACGCACTTAGACATAATATTTTTTTTTTTTTAAAGTAACTTATTTTTAACTTAAATTTGTAGTTGGTGTTAATATTTGATTTATTAGAAATAAAAAAAAACATTTCAGTAATGAGTACTGCCTCCTTTGTTAGTAATAACTTCATATATCCGGTCCTTCATAGAATAATACAGGGAATCTATGTATTTCAACGAAATCTCGCTCCAAGCACGTTTAATAGCTGCAGTTAATGTTTCCTTATCTTCGAATTGCTTTCCTCCTTCGTATACCTTCTGCGTTAGCCAGCCCCAAACATTTTCAATTACGTTAAGATCTGGAGAATATGGTGGCCAGGTCATGATATTAACGTTTTGACTCGAAATAATCGAATTTCCCACAGAGCGTTATGAATAGGAGCATTGTCTTGTTGAAAAATCCAAGGAATTGGTCCAAAGAGATCATTTAATTTTGGAAATACGGACTCCAACAATCTTTTGAAGCGATCGCCGTTCATCTTCTGATCGATACAAATCAAGTCAATTGTTCCATAAAACGTGATGGCACCCCACACCATTACTCCACCTTCTCGGCTGTGGTGGCGACTTAAATATGTGGTGGCGACTTAAATAAATATAATATAGGGCCATCTAAATTAAAACGTTTTTCATCAGTAAAAACAACAGAACGCCAATCATTAAGCCGAGTGTCAGATTGAACATTCCACGTCATGTATTCTTTCGCGAATCGAAGCTGTTTTTCTTTGCGTATTGCATTCAGAGGAGGTTTTTTCTTTAGACGCTTTAGATGTTCTGCATTTCTGATTGTACGCTGAACAGTTGAAAGGCTTGCTTTTACTCCGGCTAATTCCTTAATCTTAGTCGAATTTGATGCAATTCTAACAATTTTGCGTACTGCTCGTTCAGATAGTGCTCATTTTTTTCCTTTGAAGTTTTTTCCATATTCCTCTGGATCTTTTAAATATCTATCAACAGTCCTGGAGCTGCGATTTATCTTTTTGGCTATGTTTCGAATGGACAGTCCTTGCGAGTGAAAAAAGTCTACTTTTTGACGTTCTAATAAGCTCATAACACCAGCTTTTCCCATTTTTACTTTAAATATAGCTCTAAAACAATTTATTTGGTTATTTTTAATATTTTCTCAATACAAAAAACTGCACCTGTTTACGCAAGACAATGAAATCTAAAGTGCGTCTATTTCAATGACCAACCGAAAACACGCGGGATTACCATAGAAATGAAATGAATGAAATCTTCGAATGCACAGTTATTTTTTTCGCAAATCAACCAGCTGTGAGCACTTATTTTACGAACAAGATTCGAACTCTGATAAGAAAAGCTTTTTGGACAATTAGAATAAGCATTATTATAAATATAGCCTTTTATTTAAAATAAAAGTTGGTGCGTCAAACCTAAGACCTATGATATAGTCGTCCGAAATTCTAACAATTAAATTAAAAATTCTAAAATTAAAAAATATGCTCTACACGGGAGTCGAAAATATAACTATCAACAAAAATAACGAAGAAATTTTGTTCGTAATTTTGAAATATTAAACAAATGTTATTTATCGGAAAAGAAGTGAGTTTGATAAAAAATAACGCAGTTATAACTATTTTTCTATTTTTTTCCCATTTATTACGCGATACGAAGCCGTAAAATGTAGTTGTCCGATATTTCTAAAATTTTTTTCGAAATTCTGATATACTAAAATAATGCTATTCCCAAGAGTAGAAGTTAATGTGTCAAAAACACAAAAGTAAAACTTTTTTTTACATTTTTTCAAAATTAGTTTTTTGATTATTCCTATACGATATAGTTGTCCGATCCGACTCGTTCCGACTCATATACTACATGCTATAAAAATACGACTTTTGGGAAGGTTTCATTCCGGTAGCTTTAAAACTGGCTAGATCGACTCAGCTTAAGGGAGTAAGAGAGGGATGAAGATATGCTTAAAGCAACTTTTCTTGTTTCACTAACGCACCTAGCCTATAGCGCCACCTATCATATTCTTCTTAGCGCCAATTAGCCTAAAGCGCCCCTTGGTGGCGTAATTGTGAAAACAGCTGCATGTGGTGCGCAATCTCGATTGAACTGAAAAGTTTTGATTATTATTTGGTTATAACTTTTAAATGACTAATCCGATTTCAAAAATTTTTGGCACTTGAAAATAAGAAAAAATTCCCGTTTAATTTTTACAAAATATTAATAAATGTGGGCGCTAGACGGCTTTGCCCTGCACAGGAAGCCCAAGATGCTGCATGCCAATATTCTCAACATTCTAGCTCTTATAGTTTCCAAGATCTCAGCGTCATACGGACATGGCTAGATGGACTTGGCTAGTTATCCTAATCGGGAATATTAATACTTTGTGGGGTCGGAACGGTTTTTTCTACCTGTTATATACTTTCCGACGAATCTTGTGTACCCTTTTACTCTACGATTAACGGGTTTAAATATTGGTGTCAGAAAAATTAATCAAATTATTAAAAAAAAATCATTTTTTTACCGTATACCAATTACAGAGAAATAGAATAGTTAAAAAAATATTTTTAAATATTGCAACATTTTTCGAAAACTGCAATTGACTTGAAAGTGGTGCAGAAAAAAGTTATAGTCAAAAGAACAGGTTTTTTAATGATACCACTTTCATGGCGCTGACTCTTTATTTATAGCTGCTATGTTCAACCAAACTCTTCTTACTATCCTGGCCCCATTATTTCCTAAGATAAAGTCAAACGACTATTATAATTTTTTTTTAATTAAGTAAAAATGAAAAAAAACAAGAATGAAAACTAACTTTGCCAAGCTGATGTTTTAAATTTAAATTTATTGCCGTATATGTTTAGCGAAAACGAAATATAACGGTCGTTGTATTATTATGACGTTTATTTTCCGATCCTTTCTAGGCAGCTTATGATATGGTAGTCCGATTTTTATTAAACTGAATTCGTCCTTTTGAAATATAAAAAAAATGTTGTATACCGAAGGGAGTAAAAGAGAATATATTTGATCAAAACGAAGATATAATTATTTTCCCATTAATTATCCGATCCTTACTATGGCAGCCGACTTTTTTTTAAAACTTTATTCTAAACTATAAAATATATAAAGAATGACATAAAAAATTAAATATTTAAAAAATCACCAAGTCTATATTTTTAAATTTTTTTTTAAATATTTGTTTGATTATTTAAGTCACAGCCCTTCAGTTCCGGGGTAGGCTTGGTGTGACATGACATAGAAGGCATAAACACTTTTTGTTTTTTTTTTGCCCAAAACACTATTTTTCTGTCGAATTCGGTAGAGAAGCCGGCGCAGCGTTACAGACTGCCGACGAAAACGGTCGTGCAACAAAGTTAGGCAGATATTCGGAGGTTTCCTCTCTTTCTTTGTATTATAATCTGCCTGCACTCGGCTTTCGCAGAGACAAATTTCGAGCGGTCCGTTTCTTTTTTTGCGTCTCTTCGTTAAGTTTAACTTGCGACCAAACTTTTGGCAGAACAATTTTCTTGGCGCAGCGACATGTAAATGCCCTCATATTTTAGGAGCATTATTTAATTAAAAAACAACTTTTATTGTTTTATAAAAGTATATTATTTGCGAACCAAATGGTCGCCCTTTTCGATGGCGTCACTATCACAAGAAAAATTTACTATCGTGTAGTACATTCACAGACGGCTACTGTCGAAATTTCAGCCGAATCGGACTCGTAGTTTTGTTTTGACTGCGTGTGGAATCGGATTTTAGAAAAATGGAGAAAGAGCAATATCGGTCTGTGATTCGATTCTTGTTTTTGGAATGGAAATCGCGCAGCGAAATCAAAGAGCGCTTGGATGCTATGTACGGTGACTCTTCTCCTTTGATGGCGATCTTCAAAAATTGGTTTAACGAGTTTTAACGTGGCCGCACGTTGGTTTTTGAAGAGCCACGCCCAGGTGCCAAGCAAAACGACTACCACGGAGGATAACGTGACAAAAATCCACGATCTCGCATAGGCATACCGCCGATTGAAGATACGCGAGATAGCTGAGACAGTAGGCATGTCAAAAGACCGCGTGCGTCATATCCTGCATGAAATTTTGGGCATGAGAAAGCTGTCGGCGCGATGGGTGCCGCGGTTGCTCACTCTGGACAACAAACGCAACCGTGAGACCACTTCAGAGCAGTGTTTGACGCTGTTTAAGAGCAATCCGAAGGAGTTTCTGCGTCGTTTTGTGACCGTCGACGAAACATGGATCCACTGGTACACACCAGAGACCAAGGAACAGTCGAAACAATGGACTTCACCCGGCGAACCTGCTCCGAAGAAGGCTAACACTGTCGCATCGGCCGGAAAGGTGATGGCCACCGTTTTTTGGAGTTCACAAGGTGAGATCTACATCAACTACCTGGAGAGGGGCAAAAAGGTCACAGGGCTGTACTATGTCGAATTATTGGGCCGATTCGCCGCCGAATTGCAGAAAATACGGCCCCATTTGGCCATGAAAAAAGTGCTCTTCCATCATGACAACGCACCGGCTCACACTTCCGCCCTCGCCAAGGCCAAATTGGTCGAATTGGCCTACGAACTGCTACCCCATCCACCATATTCTCCAGGTTTGGCCCCGTGTGACTTCTCTTTGTTTCCAAACTTGAAACAGTCACTCGCTGGACAGAAATTTGCGTCGAATGAGGATGTCGTCGCCGCCACAGAGGCCTATTTTGCAGACCTCAAGAAAACCTATTTTCAGACGGGTTAAAGAAGTTGGAGCACCGCTGGGTCAAACTTATTGAAAAGGACGAATTTGTGTAAGCATCTACTTTTAAAACTTTTTTCCTCGACTTGAAAACTTAAATTTGTTGATGCAAAAAGTTTCTTCAAACAGAAATAACAGTAACTGCAAAAAGAATTTCTCAAAAATCACTCGCCCACTACCTCCTCTTATATTCTATTAGAGTGCTCCTTTTGCTGCGTCGGAGCTTAAAGTCTTTTAGTGTGTGATAAGGTCTGTCTAAAATAATAACACCCTATGCTAGGGTGAATTAAGCCAAGTGTAAACAGGGGTTATTAAACAGAAATAACCCAAGTGTAAACAATCTAAAGTAAAACGTGTTTGCCGTTTAAGGAATGAAACAGCACATTCAAATGGAAAAGATATGATTGTTAGCGTGGGCTCAATTCTACGTTCCAGATTCAGAGAAGTTTTTTCTAATATAGACATACACTTTATAGTAAATTCAATATGCCATTTAATTCTATATTTATATATACATATAAATATTATTTTATAAATTTACATTTATTTTTTTTTAGAAAAAAAGAACGTAAAGTTTTTACATACCTGAGTCAAAGTTGGGAGATTCACTATCGTCTAAAATTTCAATTATTTGATCCATATTACGCATAAATTGTTGATATGTTTGCGACCGAGTGATTTCATCTTTCAAACATTTTGTGCTCGACATGGGAGTTATTCTTTCAACCCGTCGCATTTTAGGCTTAGAGACTATATTATAAATTAAAGAGAAGTTTATAGGTATGTATATGTATATGTGCAAGTATAAATTACAAGAGTCCACAAAAAACGTCAAAACTAAACGCCTGAAAATTTGAAGGATTTTACCTGTACATTACGAACCCAAACTTAGAAACTATTCATCACTTAAGCTACTTTCTACTTCTTAATAATAGCTAATCCATGCGTTGCTCAGAACCAGAGTATAGCTGAAATGGTACTTGGAACCTTTAACTGCAACCATGAACAACCTCTGTTTTATGTGACCTATAATTCTTTAGTTAAAGGGCATTTTACCCAGTTCATTTTTGATATGGGATTTTTCATGTGTTTTGTATCCAGGCCTAGCGTTAACAAGGGAAAGCTAGCTTCAACAAGCCGAAATTGTAATTTCCATTGCAGAACTCTCTGAAATTACTTAAATGCAACAGATGCCGAAGTAGCGAAGAGAATGCCCCATCAAAATTCAGACTGAGCAAAGAATCCGAGAGCAACCGATTGAATTATTCATATAAAAATTCACGGACCGTTTTTTCTTGAACGACGATTCAAAAAGTCTTTTGCGCATGTATGTGTACGAGTATGTGAGGTTTCGTGGTTCCTTCGTGTCACTTTGCTTTGTGGATTTCGCGAAATCTTTATTTTTGTACATATTTATGTTTACAATTTCAAGATCAAAAGTGAAAATCAAATGTCACAGTGTTACTCAACGTACCACGGTGCACGGATAAGAATAATGATTGATAATACCGTTTCTGTTACTGTTTCTATTTAAGTCTATCGGTCTCTTAATAAGTCTATCTGTACGAGAGCTTTACAGGGTCGTGTAAAGCTCTCGTACGTCTCCTGCACTGCGTTAGAAACTTCTGGCGAAAACTGTAATACCCTCTGAAAGGGTATAAAAAGTGGCCAAAATTAATTTAGTTTAATGCACTTTAACTAAAAAAAGCAGATGTCCCAAGAAAAGTATGACTGTTCACTGTTGAACTCAAAGGTTCAAAGTATTATTTATTCTACGAATGGCTTAGCTGTTATTAAGCCGTAAAAAGTGTGTAAAATAGGAATCTATAGGTAAAATCCTTTCAGATTTTATAGGTCAGGATTTGGTCGACCTGTGCTATTTTAAATCATTATACTTACATATTTGTTCCGGGGGAATGTCACCAATAGATATGGCAAGTTTTCGTTTTGCAGAAAATCGTTTTTCATCTGCTTTTATAGTAGAAAATGTGTCAATTGGAATGTTGAGTATATTAGTTGTACTGACGGCACCACTCTCTTTTACTGATTCCTCCGTAACTGTACTCATTTTTTCGTGTTGTAGCTGAGACGATTCTTGTAGTAACCCCATACTTCTAGCCAATGCCGGTGACTTTTGTACAAACTTTTTAATACTTTGTTGCATAAGGCGAGTATCTTTAACATTAAGACGATTTATACATACCCGAACTTGGGATTTGCCACTTGAGGAAGTAGATGTTGATGTAGTTGTTGATGCCATATGGTTTTGTTGATGCTCAGAACTATACGCAAGACTACCTTTTTTAAATATAAGTGGCTTTGTACTTCCTGGCAATTCAAGCACTTCCTTTTGCTGTTTTTTTGAAATATATTCTAGTGGAGAGTTTTGC
Source organism: Drosophila suzukii (assembly GCF_043229965.1). NCBI lineage: Eukaryota > Metazoa > Arthropoda > Insecta > Diptera > Drosophilidae > Drosophila > Drosophila suzukii. The sequence continues at coordinate 1,054,286 of NW_027255939.1, read as the reverse complement.
ATTTGAGTGGTTTCAGTTTCAGTCATAGGTTGGCTTTGTAAATACAATATATTTTGAATATTTACAGATTCTAAACTAAAATTTGGCGACTCTAAGGCTCGTGGAAAAATATCAGAAATACTTTGAACGCATTGACGAACGTCTGTTGATGCTTGATTTAAATCATATTTTGACTTGTAATTGAGTTCTTGTTGGTTACTTAAATACTGTTCTTGTGTTAAGGGTTGCAGTATTGTTTTTTCTGATAGATTAGAATTTTTATCCTGACGATTTGGTGTCAAAATTTTATTCTGATTTCGATCTGCGTTTTTAATGATGCTTTTTATATTATTGTTTTCTGTTGACTTCCCCTTCATATTTAATTGTAAAAATTCTTCTGACATTTCTCCTGTAGTCTTACTAAAATTAAAAATTTAAATTAGTTATTTGTTTGTATGTCAACAGTTTAAAATAATCCCCACCTGGTAAACTGGGTAATGCATGTCTGATGACATTCCTTCTGCAATAGACCTTCGTTTAAATTTGACAACTTAGATGTATTACATCCTGGTATTAGGTAGGAATTGCAAGTATGTTGGTCAGGAGAGTCTGTAAATTGATTCAAGATAATTCAATAAATGTAACTCAAGAATTTTTTTTCAACTTACTTATAGTTAATGAAGTGTTAAATACCGCTGGGCGAAAATTGTAAATTCCCTGAAGTAACTCTGGACAAGAATCATTGCGAGCTTCTTGTTCTTCAATTAAGTAATGTGATTTTAACTCTCTAAAAAACGTATTGAAGTTATTTTATAATTTGCATAGGTAAATTAACCATACTAACATATTGTCAGAGTTAGTTCTTTCAATGGCAGTAACCAATTGTCGAACGAGATTTTCATCACGCACAGAAAGTAAATTATTCGATTCGTTAGCCACCAAAGCATGGAAGAGTAGAGACTTGTTTAAGGACGCTGCACTCCGAAGCGAATCTGACACTGGTAACTCGCTAAGCACTTGGTTTAGAAATGAAAAATGTTAAATGTTTTTGATATGGAAAAGGTATAACTTACAATCAGAAGTGCTGGTTAAACCAGCTAAAGTTGTTACAGGTACGGTCGGGATGTCACGGTCCCCCATCTTAGGTAACAGCCTTAGTCGAATAGATCCTAGTTATATTTATTATGGAGATGTTTAAGACTGCAAAATACTACTTTTATGTTATATTTGTCATATAAAGTAACAGATTTATTATATTATATTAATTAAGAATTCTATTTTTACTACCTGGCCAAACAAATAAAAAACCAAAGAGATTTTTATTTTGGGGAAAGCTAACAAAAACGTCTACTCAAATCCTTATAAAAATGACCAAAATCATAATATTGTAGAGATCAAAAGTTTATATACATACAGCTGTGTTCATTAAAATAGCAGTGTGACAGAAGCGAAGTTATATATAGGTTTATTAGCATAGTCTTTTTGGTTAGTTGATCGTTAGTACATTTTTTTTTAGAATGAATCATAGGGATACAAAACAAGCAAAAGCCCCATTAGATTTGGTCGGTTTTTGCGTTATTTTCATATTTTTGCACACGGGCCAACAATTTGGCTGTTCACTGAAATAGCAGTTTTTGATTTTCTTCCAGGTTTCTCTTTAAGACCATTATTATAAATTGAACGAGAATACACTATAACTATGGAAAAAAATTAACTTTAGTGGGGAGAGGACCTCATTGCTTCAAGGGAGAAAGGAAAAAATGATTGAGCTAGGAAAGGAGGGCAAAACGTATCTATATATATTTAGTGACTCTTAAAATGTCCATTAAATATGGTTTACAATGCCATGAATTATGCCGAAGCTGGAAAAAGTGATGCGATACGGAAAACCACAATTGTAGAGGACGTATGCATAGTGCGCTTCAGCAAAGCTTAGACTTTTGCATCCTGTAGGACTTTAAAAGCGGATCTGACCTTGGGAATCAGGGATGGCACTATTCTCCGAAGTCTGTTTGATGAAGATTTGATTGCAAGAAGTCCACGAAAGGAGCCACTACTTGGTAAAAGACACCCCAAAGACAGGTTGAAGTTTTCCAAAAGCCACTTGAAGCAGTCACTTTCAAGAGGTCGATATATCCTTTGGACAGATGAGTTTTAGCTGGTGATTTTTGGTGGAACATGTTCAAAATACGAGTAGTATGTCCGTCGACAACCAAACACCGGGTACCACCCAAAACAAAAGCTCAAGACCGTTTAGCAGGTGGCCTTAAAATTATGGTATGGGCATGTTTCTCATACAGCGGTGTGGGTCCCATACGTTTGATCGACGGGATCATGGTCCAACATGTTTACGTATATATACTGAGAAACGTCATTCTGTCGCATACTGATGATGAAATGTCCTTAATATGGACATTTCAGCAGGACAATGATCCTAAACACACCAGCACATTGGCCAAGGAGTGCTTTACCCAAAAAGAAATGGACGAAATGCCGTTGCCAGCACAGTACCCGCTTAAAACCGATTGAGAACTTATCGGGGGACATAAGCGTTATGTTGCCAAGAAATCCCCGACTTCTTAGCCGCAGTTTTGGCAAGTTGTGCAGAAGGACAGACTTCCCGCAAACGTTGCGAAGACTTGGTGGACTCCATGCCAAGTAGGTGTTAGCCTATAATAGCCCATAAAGGCTATACAACAAAAAATTGGGGCGTAATCAAATCGAGATTTAGTAGGATTAAGTTATTTATGAGCCATATTGAATTTTATCATATTTTTCTTTTAAGACAGGTATTTCAATGAACACCATAATTCAGTCTTTATTTTTTGTTATTATCCAAATTTGCTAAAATATTGAAGTACCCAACAGGAATAAACAGTTAAATTATTTAAAAATAAATAATTAAAACTGTTGTATGTAAGTTTTGTCTCAATGTTGTGTTTGTATTAGTGTTTTTAAATCTTATATGTGCAGGTCGTAAGCAGTGCTGTTTCAATGAACACAGCTGATACATACAAACACATGACGTTACTTTTTGTGAAATCGGGTATGCAACCTATCCAGAACATTTTTTCAAATGATAAATTGCAACCGGAGTAATCGTTTGACCCTATGCCTAGTACTCAACCCTCCAACTGATTATAAAGTTCAAGAATATAACCATTTATGGACCTAAAAACGGTATCTAAGTACCCGAAATGGTTTCTGGGTCCTATTTATCTTCTCATGAGTCATAAAAATAATTTCAAGTGGCTAAAGGGTTCGGTAATTTATACTAACAAATCAATTGCTTTTTTCTTGTTGCAAGAAAATTTGTACCTAGCACTTGACATGGCCTTTCGGAAGGCTACTGGGTAAATATTTTTGCCAAAGACCTTCTTATCCGGAACTCAGATCAGTACTGAGTAGATCTGAGGGTTGTTATTATCCTATTTACTATTCATGTTAGTATACAACTGACCCTGATTCTGAAAATAAAATATTATTTTTCCAAGAGACAGGATTTTTGTTATTTTATAACCATTTTTAATGTAATTTAAGGTACTTATCGATTTTATGATACCAATTTAGCATTATACCACTTAAGATATAAGCGGATTAGGCAACAAAAAGCAACCAAATCGGTTAAGTTTTAACGAAATAGTTAAAAAAAGCACAAGTGTGCCAAGTCTTTTGCACAGCTAAATCTGCTAATTCTTTGGTTTTTAATTTAAAAAATTTAGTTTTAAGAGACAATTAATTGAAACAAAATTAAGTTGATGGTTAAATATTCCTCTTATACAAAATAATTTTGTTGAATTTTATAACACATTTAAAAAGGTGGAAAAGCGCACTTAAGTTCGTCACTGTACATATGTATGTATAATATCTCCATTCTAACGGTATTCCTAAAGTAACCGAACCAAAATGTTATGCAGTGTTCGTCAAACAATTTTTTTTTGCCAGTTATCAACTATGATAGTTATTTTTTATAGAACTTTAGCTAAATGAATATTGTTACTATTAGTGTAACCCATATCAAATAAAAAAATATTTTTTTAACTTTTGGAGTACGAGTTTAGCATACTCATCTTTAGTTCCCAATCATTTTATTTTGGACACGAGCTTAGCACATTTTATAATAAAATTATAAATTTAAAAAATCATAATCATAAGTAACCTAAATAAGGGTCGAACTTAGACCTCTTTCCGGCATTGTATTTTTACATACATAAATATGCAAAATACGTATGTACATTCACAGCTCCATGCCATTTCAAACATATGTACATACATATGTGTGTATGAATTGTACGTTATTTAATCAGTAAAACATGCATTAGTCAAACGAAATAAGAAATACAATTAAACAATAGAGTTTATACAAATGAACGTAAGATTCTATGTAGTTTCTTGTCAGTCTCTGCAAGTAATCATACATAATCAACGACTAATGTATGTACATACATTGTATGTAAAACGTACTTCCTAAATTGTATTGTAAATTTTTACACAGCTACAAACATTGGCAATTCAGTAAATAATTCAACATTTCTAATTAAATTTGGTTTATATTACTTATGAAGGGTGCCACAACATTCGGTTAGCGCTAAATTCTGGTATAACTTAAAATGTACGTAAAGTCTAGCACACCCGTATATTTTTTTACACTTTAAACATTTTTTAATTTTGTTCACAATAAACAAATATTTAAGGTCAAATAACATTTATATTACAAAAGTTTGAAATCTACAACCTTTCACTATTTAACATAAGTTGAATACTCAAATGGAAATCATATGTTATATAAATAGCAGTTAGCATATATTCCAGTTATTTCGATTTATTTAAATTTTAAAAACAAGAGTTAATATGGCGGACCTGCAGATGGTTAACTACCAGCTGCTAAACAATATTAGGTAAATACACTGCATAAAGATCAGCAGTATACTTTAAGGTTGATATGGATTACTTACTTTATAACCTATTCCCAGAACGCAACAACTACCATTTTCTTATGCGGTTGTTCCACGGCATTGTTCTGTTCATTCATTAGAAGCTTAGAAAGGACAAATTTGTATAAATAAATTTACTGGGATTTGTTTGGATAACTTAAATTACTTTAGCTAGCTGATTATAAATAAATGATAAATAGTTATAAAATTGTCGGCAATTATTTGCGTTTTTATTTTATTATACTAAACCAAGCTTGTACATTTTTTTAGTTTTATCATCTCCGGCAGTAACTTCTTCGAGATTTATTTATGAGTGCTATCATATAGTTTTGTCTTAATTTTAAGTGGTTGCGTTTATATTGATCGCAACGGACTACTTAAGACTCGAATATATTATTCTGTTGTTTTTATTCGTTTATAGCACTAAATTGGCAGCAAGAAGCTGGAAATAATAATTTTTTTACTTGGTTCTAATTTAACTACTGCCACATCGACGAAAACCCCGAGCTAGCCATAGGAGTGAGCGAGAGGCAAACAGTCGGCTAAAGCTTTTCGTCTGGTCTGATTTTCAGCGCGGTACTCAGATAAGTTAAGAAAATATCAGAAAAAATACCAGATTTCGCGAGTGAATTTTCGATGAACGCCGTTAGCCGCGGCCCAAAGAATAAGAAATTTAATCTTTGGCGGTGGGGAACTTAAAAATTAAAAATGGAAGAAAAACACAAAAAACGGAAAGAAAAAATAACGCCCAATCCAAGCTGTTGCCCATTATTGTCGGACTCGACCGACAGAAAGCAATACCACAACAAGGCAAATCACTTGCGAATTACCACTAGCGAATCCCAGTGGGAGGGAACATGGGACATCGCTCGATCTCCGACGAGCTCTCCATTGAGGAGTCCACCTCCACCAGCTACTTGGCAGCTAAAGCGGAGATGGAGGACTCGCCGGCTTCTTTAGGGAGGAGGAAATAAGGTCGCCCACTATGGGACATCTGGAGGAGCCATCACCAGCCATTACCAGGATGCTGGGCGACTTCATGCGGCTCCCACTTCCTCAAGGTCCAACATGCCATTGGGACTTGGAGCTGGATTACAGATGGCGCCGGAAAAACGTCGAAGCATCCGTGGGACGAGAAGGAAGCCATAAACTTATAATTTACACAAAAAAAAAATCGAACATTTCATTTAATTTTATTTTAATTTATTTGTGCACCAGCAGACTTTTCTTTTTTAAATTGCTCCAGTTGATTTGTTTTCCGTTTGGCAACAACAAGCCGCTTGACGGTAAGACCATGCCACCTGCATTGCAGGTGAACTTTAAAAACTTCGGTCACACTACAAAGAATAAGATTCTTCTACTAGTGAAACTCGTAGCCGATCTGAGTTCTAGGCTATAAGAATTACACGTGCTAGGAAGAGATGGTAAGAAGTCATTACAACTCGCTTCAATTCAGTATTCGTTTCGGTATTTTTTTGGGAAGGAAAAGAATTTGAACTGCTATGGCGCAGCTATCAGGAAATTGTTGTTGGTGCTGGCCCAAGAAGCCTTCCAACGCCTCGAAACCCAGCAATCGATCTTATCTTGAAAATAAATATTTCTATGCTCTTTTTTAAGGAAATGAGCCACATCCAGCTTGTGTTCTTCTTGAAAAAACCTAGCACCTGTTGCACCAAAATTTTTGTTATTCGTCTAAAGTAGAAGCCCTGTAAAGTCGCATTCACCTCCCAAAATTGTTGCTTTAAAAATGGATAAAGATAAAGGACCGTATACGAGGGAGGTGTTATAAATGCCCAAACGGTTCTAACTTGTGAAAATTCTCGTGCCGTCACTGTTGGCCCACAGTAGTCCCTATTAATTTCACTACGCTTGCCTGAATAGAAATCTCATCCTTGATCAATTTGCTAATAGCAATGAAATAATCATTTGGCGCTGAAAACATTCCAAATGCTACCATTGCCGGATGCTGCGTTACATCCTGCAGCATCAGCGGAATAACCAATCCGCCTCTCACTCCGTCAAAGCCAATGTGGGAATATTGGGAATCGTGGAAAGACTCTAGATGGCGAGCAGAAGGTGACAAAGAATTCGCGGGACGAGAATGAAGCTTTAAGCTACCAATTTACATAAATGAAGACCTCCGTTGAACATTCGATTTATTTTTATTTAAACTTCCTTGTGCTTCCTGTCAACAAGCCCAGCTGCTTGACAGTAAGACCATGCTACTCGCCGACAATACCATCGTGGCAAGCTTAGTGCCGAAAGTCGGTTCTCGCTGTACTTCCATCTTGGTGGCAAGCGCGGTGCCAGTCCAGTGGCTGGTCTTCCTTCTAGGATAAGATTAGGATGGGAGGAAACTATCCTCCGTTGCTATCGGTCCTTAAGGCACGAAAACCCAATTTCTATACCGAAGTTTCGGCATTGCAGTAGTTGCAGTGAGTATGACAGAAAGACGACAAACACGCTGTTCTTATCTTTTATACCTGCGCGCCACGCTCACATCTGGCGACCATGCGTCGATCCTTAATTTAAGACCCTATGTAAATCCCTTCGCAGTTTAGCTACCTAAGTCCATACAATTGATATAAATAAACAGTTTCAGTCTAGAACTCAACGAATGTAGATGTCTTGTCATCAAGACATTTACAAAACCTTTTAGGGACAACTTTTTTTTAAAAGAATTTTGTTTAAAAAAGGTTTCTAATAACCGATGAAATCTATTTCAGCAAATGAACATATACGAATTACAAATACTAATTTTTTACAAAACTGTCAGTATATGTATTTTTTATTATTATTGTTTGTTTAAATATTATATGTTCATTTATTAAATAGATTTTTTCGACATTTTCAAAAATTTTTAAAAAAAGTTTGATAACATTGAAACATTCACATAACATTGAAAATGTTATATTTTTTTTTTTAACAATTTCGTGACTGTAAGGCGTCTGTTAATTTCGTAGATAGTCGAAAAAACTCGTTATTTTCAAAGTTTTTTTTTTAGCTCACAATATACTAAAGACTAAATTGAGTCTACTCATCAATTCGACTAAACTGGAGATATGATTATAAGCTCAGAGAAAACATAAATATAGCTTTAAAAAAATCGTAAATCAAACCTATCCTTAAACATTTTTTTAACAACTGTCCTCATCCTTCTTGGATCATTTTTAAAATATTATTTTGTAAAATGAAGTAATCAAAACAAAATTTCACTTACACTCTTACGCAATCTTCAGAAGGACACGGCTAGTCCCGACAAAGTACTCTACAAGTAAGAGAAGATAATGGATAATGGAAGGACACTGGTGTCCTGTGGTATCCAACAGTGTGACCACTAAATTTCTAGCCCGTTTCCTTACTTCTGAATTAAGATTCTACACTATTTTCCGTCATCGCAACTTTCTACCCGATTTATGGCCATAGCTGACTGTTTGATCCAATTTAAGGCCACTGGGAACGCTCCATGTGCTCCTACCACAACGTTAACCACCTATAAAATCCGTCGTGATCATTTCAATTCCTTGTGACATATGCTTCGTTTGCGTTGTGGCTGCAGGCAAGAGAGCCGCAGACACCAAATCCATACTAAAACCCAAGGATTACCGCGCAGCTCATGGAACAAATCCATCAGGGCTCCTCCTAAATACCTCAAGCTACAGTAACTCCGGCTCGAAATTCCACGTCTTATGCAGTCGGTTCCCTCCTATCGACACAGAGGTTTTCTCGGGCGATTATTTTCGCTGGCCGACTACTCAGGACCTTTTTACGGCGATGTACATAGAAAATCCGGATCACCACTCTCACCAATGATGGCTTTCGGAAAAAACCTGGAAAAACCTAACTGAGCGTTTCGAAAATAAGCAATTGAAGGTGAACAGTCACCTGAAATTGCCAAGATAGGCATCACACGTTGTTACATCGAAACAGCGGTTCTGCCACTACGCCGATTCCATCCGACCCTTCAAGGCCTCAATACCACACACAATTTCGTTCTTTTCAGCGCAAGTTCCCAGATCACATGATCTTTCCATGTTATTTGATCTCCTACGAATAATCCATCCGAATATTGGGTTTCATATCGCGCCTTGGACGGCAGACGTACTCGATGTATTAAGTCCTACCAATGCCGAGTCTGCCGAAAGTTCCATTGATCAAATTGATCATAGAACCATTTGTAATCTCTAAAATGCCAACTGAATCTTTTAACTATAACGCATGTTTATGTTACAAAGGCTGTGTATTGTACAGAATCATGGTGCATTGATATTTGGTGATCTCCGCTAGCCATGTCTAAACATGTCAAATAATTACCACCACAAAGTCGGCAATTGTCAGAAGCCGTTTTTGAGTTTAACTCTCTATAGTAGACTCAAATTCAATTTGAACCATTTTTCTTTTTCACACGTAATATAAAACTAGCACTAAACAGATGGGTCGAATAATGATACACTTTTCATGCTCATTGTTTGTTTCCTTTTCTACAAAACTTGCTCTATACGCTGAGTATTCATATTACACATATTATTTGGTATTCCAGATGCCACTCAAGTATTTACAGATTTAGTTTTTGTGATTTTAAGCTTATCAAATGAAAGTAAAACATTAAAACCTTTATTGAGAATTTGTCTTCCATTATTTCACCATTTTGCATTGCTTATCGTCTACAAAATTAAACAAAATTTCATGGACACTTTCATCTACAACAACAGTGCCTCAGATTAGCGATACCAAATACACTCGATACCAAATACCCTTTAATATGACAATATTATTGTCGAGAGCGAAACTGAATTGGTTTTACAGCAGCCCACACTACCAAATTGAAGGCACAGACGGATAGCGGTAAACTACGTTTTTGAAATAAACTTTATTTCAATTTCAGCTTCCGAATCAATGTGTATTACATTTGGCGTTGCGGAGCACGCTTAAAAACTTTGTCTTTTTTTCTCTTCTTTTGCTTCTCCCGGTTCTAGGGATGGTTCTTAAAAAGATAAATGAGGATAAATGAATTATCGAGTGCTTATACATAACATAAGAAAATAAAAAGTTACCATCTTCTAAGCCGACATCTAATACCGCAATCATGGTGGCTGGTCGATCGAGGACCCCATGCTGCGTTTTAATAGTGGCTCGACGAACTTGTTCGTCCTTGGCGGGGATAGTGTTGGTCACGCGGCCCTTAAGCCATACATTTCTAGGTAAGTTTTCGTCGACGATAATGACTACGCTTCCGACTGATATAGGGGGACATCTTTCGAACCATTTTGTTCGTCTAGTAAGTACCGGTGTAAACTCCTTCACCCAGCGTTGCCAAAAGTGATCTCCAAAAAGTTTTATATCGTTCCAATGACGTCTTAAATTCATCTTCTTTTCCTTGATTGGCTTGTACCCATTCGATGAACCCATTAGCAGGTGGTTTGGAGTCAGCGCGGAGTCGTCCTCGGAGTCCAGGCTAACGAAAGTTAACGGACGTGAGTTTATGATTAACCGTGCTTCCATTAGAGCACACCTCAGGCTTTCGTCGTTGAATGAATAATTCGGGCAGCTGCTTTTTAGGACTGTTTTGGTTGTGCGGACTAATCTTTTCCAAGCACCGCCCATGTCAGGGGCTCCTGGAGGGTTAAATTGCCATTTAATGCCGTCGAACTTGATTGCAATTTTATCGAAGTCGATCTTGATCAGCTCCTCTCGTAACGTCTTCTCCGTGGCCTTGAAATTAGTACCATTATCGGAATAAATTTCTCTTGGTGTCCCACGAAATTCGTGAAACTTTTTTTACACAACTGGCTTTTCTTACGGATTTGTGCAGTACTCTTAGGCGCAGAATATAAAATTTGGATTTTATATCATTCGGTTTCGTGAGCGAGGTAATGATATTTTTCGTGATAGAACCGGACTAATGAGAATGTTACTCGGCTCTCTGGTGGCAATATTATAGCGTCCATGGTATATCCGACTGCGTTAACTCGACCTTTAGTGCGAACGATTCCGTTATCGTCCATCACCACCATTTACTTATCAATGAATGATTTCATCCGTGAACTCGAGCCTCTGTGCTTCTTTGTATAGTAGGGTCTGCGCTTCTGTGACGTGAAATTCGGTCACTGCTGACGGCATGTCTGTCCATTGGCATTTAGTTTGAAGTCGCTGGGTATATAGAGATATGTTTGCGACGGCTCTGTATAGGCGCCGCCAATCGGGGTCGAAAATCGACATGAGAACCTGACGGACTTTTTGTCGCGCACGTAGTGGCCTATGAATGGTGCACAACTGATACCAAGGGTCATGGCACGCATGACGTAAGTGTTTATCTTATTTCGGTTGACATCATACCAAAGAAAGCGCTGAGAATGCATGTCTTCGTGGCTTATGTTGATCCTGTGAAACATTTCGGCGATGTCGCCGCTTACGGCGACTGTTCCGACTCTGAAGGCTGGGAGAACGTTGATGAGTGAGTTTAAGCAGTCCGGCCCGCTTAACAGAAAGTCGTTGAGGCATACTACGTTTGTTTCTACTACTGCATCCCAAACCAGCCTTATCTTTCCAGGCTTATTCGGATTTAGGACTATAAATTTGGGAAAGTACCAAGAGCGAGTTTCTTCTTTTTTCGCCTCCTCGTCAGACAGTTGCTTGGGGTATCCTTTGGCAAAAAGATTTTTGATTTGGTCGTCGATTTTTGTAAACAGATCCGGTTCGCTCAGAATTCTGGTTCTCATGCATTGTAGGCGCTTTAGAGCTCTAGTGCGACTCTCGGGAAGTTTTTGAAGATCATTCCGCCGAAGAAGACCAACTTCGTATTTGCCACATTTGATTTGGCAAGTCTGCTCTAGGACTTCGACTGCTCGTTTGTCCTCGCTTGAAAGCAGTTTTTTAGGCGAAATCGACTCTAGGTTGAATTGTTCTTTGACTTCATCGTGAAGCTCTCGCCAGTTGCAATCGCAGTGGTGCATAGTTACGTGACGGTTTAAGTTGGCTGATCCCTGGATAGTCCATCCTAACATGCACTTTGACGCTATTGGGTCGTTCCATTTGCCTTCATCCATACCGACGGTTTGCTTTGGGAGTGCAATGTTTTTGACAGTCTGAACGTTGTTGTAACTGAGTAGATCTGAGGGTTGTTATTATCCTATTTATTATTCATGTTAGTATACAACTGACCCTGATCCTGAAAATAAAATATTATTTTTCCAAGAGACAGGAATTTTTTTATTTATAACCATTTTTAATGTAATTTAAGGTACTTATCGATTTTATGATACCAATTTAGCATTATACCACTTAAGATATAAGCGGATTAGGCAACAAAAAGCAACCAAATCGGTTAAGTTTTAACGAAATAGTTAAAAAAAGCACAAGTGTGCCAAGTCTTTTGCACAGCTAAATCTGCTAATTCTTTGGTTTTTAATTTAAAAAATTTAGTTTTAAGAGACAATTAATTGAAACAAAATTAAGTTGATGGTTAAATATTCCTCTTATACAAAATAATTTTGTTGAATTTTATAACACATTTATAAAGGTAGAAAAGCGCACTTGAAGTTCAAGATGCTAAGTGTGCCAACACTTAAGTTCGTCACTGTACATATGTATGTATAATATCTCCATTCTAACGGTATTCCTAAAGTAACCGAACGAAAATGTTATGCAGTGTTCGTCAAACAATTTTTTTTTGCCAGTTATCAACTATGATAGTTATTTTTTATAGAACTTTAGCTAAATGAATATTGTTACTATTAGTGTAACCCATATCAAATAAAAAAATATTTTTTTAACTTTTGGAGTACGAGTTTAGCATACTCATCTTTAGTTCCCAATCATTTTATTTTGGACACGAGCTTAGCACATTTTATAATAAAATTATAAATTTAAAAAATCATAATCATAAGTAACCTAAATAAGGGTCGAACTTAGACCTCTTTCCGGCATTGTATTTTTACATATGTACATAAATATGCAAAATACGTATGCACATTCACAGCTCCATGCCATTTCAAACATATGTACATACATATGTGTGTATGAATTGTACGTTATTTAATCAGTAAAACATGCATTAGTCAAACGAAATAAGAAATACAATTAAACAATAGAGTTTATACAAATGAACGTAAGATTCTATGTAGTTTCTTGTCAGTCTCTGCAAGTAATCATACATAATCAACGACTAATGTATGTACATACATTGTATGTAAAACGTACTTCCTAAATTGTATTGTAAATTTTTACACAGCTACAAACATTGGCAATTCAGTAAATAATTCAACATTTCTAATTAAATTTGGTTTATATTACTTATGAAGGGTGCCACAACATTCGGTTAGCGCTAAATTCTGGTATAACTTAAAATGTACGTAAAGTCTAGCACACCCGTATATTTTTTTACACTTTAAACATTTTTTAATGTTGTTCACAATAAACAAATATTTAAGGTCAAATAACATTTATATTACAAAAGTTTGAAATCTACAACCTTTCACTATTTAACATAAGTTGAATACTCAAATGGAAATCATATGTTATATAAATAGCAGTTAGCATATATTCCAGTTATTTCGATTTATTTAAATTTTAAAAACAAGAGTTAATATGGCGGACCTGCAGATGGTTAACTACCAGCTGCTAAACAATATTAGGTAAATACACTGCATAAAGATCAGCAGTATACTTTAAGGTTGATATGGATTACTTACTTTATAACCTATTCCCAGAACGCAACAACTACCATTTTCTTATGCGGTTGTTCCACGGCATTGTTCTGTTCATTCATTAGAAGCTTAGAAAGGACAAATTTGTATAAATAAATTTACTGGGATTTGTTTGGATAACTCAAATTACTTTAGCTAGCTGTATATAAATAAATGATAAATAGTTATAAAATTGTCGGCAATTATTTGCGTTTTTATTTTATTATACTAAACCAAGCTTGTACATTTTTTTAGTTTTATCATCTCCGGCAGTAACTTCTTCGAGATTTATTTATGAGTGCTATCATATAGTTTTGTCTTAATTTTAAGTGGTTGCGTTTATATTGATCGCAACGGACTACTTAAGACTCGAATATATTATTCTATTGTTTTTATTCGTTTATAGCACTAAATTGGCAGCAAGAAGCTGGAAATAATAATTTTTTTACTTGGTTCTAATTTAACTACTGCCTAGTACTCACATCGACGAAAACCCCGAGCTAGCCATAGGAGTGAGCGAGAGGCAAACAGTCGGCTAAAGCTTTTCGTCTGGTCTGATTTTCAGCGCGGTACTCAGATAAGTTAAGAAAATATCAGAAAAAATACCAGATTTCGCGAGTGAATTTTCGATGAACGCCGTTAGCCGCGGCCCAAAGAATAAGAAATTTAATCTTTGGCGGTGGGGAACTTAAAAATTAAAAATGGAAGAAAAACACAAAAAACGGAAAGAAAAAATAACGCCCAATCCAAGCTGTTGCCCATTATTGTCGGACTTGACCGACAGAAAGCAATACCACAACAAGGCAAATCACTTGCGAATTACCACTAGCGAATCCCAGTGGGAGGGAACATGGGACATCGCTCGATCTCCGACGAGCTCTCCATTGAGGAGTCCACCTCCACCAGCTACTTGGCAGCTAAAGCGGAGATGGAGGACTCGCCGGCTTCTTTAGGGAGGAGGAAATAAGGTCGCCCACTATGGGACATCTGGAGGAGCCATCACCAGCCATTACCAGGATGCTGGGCGACTTCATGCGGCTCCCACTTCCTCAAGGTCCAACATGCCATTGGGACTTGGAGCTGGATTACAGATGGCGCCGGAAAAACGTCGAAGCATCCGTGGGACGAGAAGGAAGCCATAAACTTATAATTTACACAAAAAAAAAATCGAACATTTCATTTAATTTTATTTTAATTTATTTGTGCACCAGCAGACTTTTCTTTTTTAAATTGCTCCAGTTGATTTGTTTTCCGTTTGGCAACAACAAGCCGCTTGACGGTAAGACCATGCCACCTGCATTGCAGGTGAACTTTAAAAACTTCGGTCACACTACAAAGAATAAGATTCTTCTACTAGTGAAACTCGTAGCCGATCTGAGTTCTAGGCTATAAGAATTACACGTGCTAGGAAGAGATGGTAAGAAGTCATTACAACTCGCTTCAATTCAGTATTCGTTTCGGTATTTTTTTGGGAAGGAAAAGAATTTGAACTGCTATGGCGCAGCTATCAGGAAATTGTTGTTGGTGCTGGCCCAAGAAGCCTTCCAACGCCTCGAAACCCAGCAATCGATCTTATCTTGAAAATAAATATTTCTATGCTCTTTTTTAAGGAAATGAGCCACATCCAGCTTGTGTTCTTCTTGAAAAAACCTAGCACCTGTTGCACCAAAATTTTTGTTATTCGTCTAAAGTAGAAGCCCTGTAAAGTCGCATTCACCTCCCAAAATTGTTGCTTTAAAAATGGATAAAGATAAAGGACCGTATACGAGGGAGGTGTTATAAATGCCCAAACGGTTCTAACTTGTGAAAATTCTCGTGCCGTCACTGTTGGCCCACAGTAGTCCCTATTAATTTCACTACGCTTGCCTGAATAGAAATCTCATCCTTGATCAATTTGCTAATAGCAATGAAATAATCATTTGGCGCTGAAAACATTCCAAATGCTACCATTGCCGGATGCTGCGTTACATCCTGCAGCATCAGCGGAATAACCAATCCGCCTCTCACTCCGTCAAAGCCAATGTGGGAATATTGGGAATCGTGGAAAGACTCTAGATGGCGAGCAGAAGGTGACAAAGAATTCGCGGGACGAGAATGAAGCTTTAAGCTACCAATTTACATAAATGAAGACCTCCGTTGAACATTCGATTTATTTTTATTTAAACTTCCTTGTGCTTCCTGTCAACAAGCCCAGCTGCTTGACAGTAAGACCATGCTACTCGCCGACAATACCATCGTGGCAAGCTTAGTGCCGAAAGTCGGTTCTCGCTGTACTTCCATCTTGGTGGCAAGCGCGGTGCCAGTCCAGTGGCTGGTCTTCCTTCTAGGATAAGATTAGGATGGGAGGAAACTATCCTCCGTTGCTATCGGTCCTTAAGGCACGAAAACCCAATTTCTATACCGAAGTTTCGGCATTGCAGTAGTTGCAGTGAGTATGACAGAAAGACGACAAACACGCTGTTCTTATCTTTTATACCTGCGCGCCACGCTCACATCTGGCGACCATGCGTCGATCCTTAATTTAAGACCCTATGTAAATCCCTTCGCAGTTTAGCTACCTAAGTCCATACAATTGATATAAATAAACAGTTTCAGTCTAGAACTCAACGAATGTAGATGTCTTGTCATCAAGACATTTACAAAACCTTTTAGGGACAACTTTTTTTTAAAAGAATTTTGTTTAAAAAAGGTTTCTAATAACCGATGAAATCTATTTCAGCAAATGAACATATACGAATTACAAATACTAATTTTTTACAAAACTGTCAGTATATGTATTTTTTATTATTATTGTTTGTTTAAATATTATATGTTCATTTATTAAATAGATTTTTTCGACATTTTCAAAAATTTTTAAAAAAAGTTTTTTTTAACAATTTCGTGACTGTAAGGCGTCTGTTAATTTCGTAGATAGTCGAAAAAACTCGTTATTTTCAAAGTTTTTTTTTAGCTCACAATATACTAAAGACTAAATTGAGTCTACTCATCAATTCGACTAAACTCGAGATATGATTATAAGCTCAGAGAAAACATAAATATAGCTTTAAAAAAATCGTAAATCAAACCTATCCTTAAACATTTTTTTAACAACTGTCCTCATCCTTCTTGGATCATTTTTAAAATATTATTTTGTAAAATGAAGTAATCAAAACAAAATTTCACTTACACTCTTACGCAATCTTCAGAAGGACACGGCTAGTCCCGACAAAGTACTCTACAAGTAAGATAAGAAGATAATGGATAATGGAAGGACACTGGTGTCCTGTGGTATCCAACAGTGTGACCACTAAATTTCTAGCCCGTTTCCTTACTTCTGAATTAAGATTCTACACTATTTTCCGTCATCGCAACTTTCTACCCGATTTATGGCCATAGCTGACTGTTTGATCCAATTTAAGGCCACTGGGAACGCTCCATGTGCTCCTACCACAACGTTAACCACCTATAAAATCCGTCGTGATCATTTCAATTCCTTGTGACATATGCTTCGTTTGCGTTGTGGCTGCAGGCAAGAGAGCCGCAGACACCAAATCCATACTAAAACCCAAGGATTACCGCGCAGCTCATGGAACAAATCCATCAGGGCTCCTCCTAAATACCTCAAGCTACAGTAACTCCGGCTCGAAATTCCACGTCTTATGCAGTCGGTTCCCTCCTATCGACACAGAGGTTTTCTCGGGCGATTATTTTCGCTGGCCGACTACTCAGGACCTTTTTACGGCGATGTACATAGAAAATCCGGATCACCACTCTCACCAATGATGGCTTTCGGAAAAAACCTGGAAAAACCTAACTGAGCGTTTCGAAAATAAGCAATTGAAGGTGAACAGTCACCTGAAATTGCCAAGATAGGCATCACACGTTGTTACATCGAAACAGCGGTTCTGCCACTACGCCGATTCCATCCGACCCTTCAAGGCCTCAATACCACACACAATTTCGTTCTTTTCAGCGCAAGTTCCCAGATCACATGATCTTTCCATGTTATTTGATCTCCTACGAATAATCCATCCGAATATTGGGTTTCATATCGCGCCTTGGACGGCAGACGTACTCGATGTATTAAGTCCTACCAATGCCGAGTCTGCCGAAAGTTCCATTGATCAAATTGATCATAGAACCATTTGTAATCTCTAAAATGCCAACTGAATCTTTTAACTATAACGCATGTTTATGTTACAAAGGCTGTGTATTGTACAGAATCATGGTGCATTGATATTTGGTGATCTCCGCTAGCCATGTCTAAACATGTCAAATAATTACCACCACAAAGTCGGCAATTGTCAGAAGCCGTTTTTGAGTTTAACTCTCTATAGTAGACTCAAATTCAATTTCAACCATTTTTCTTTTTCACACGTAATATAAAACTAGCACTAAACAGATGGGTCGAATAATGATACACTTTTCATGCTCATTGTTTGTTTCCTTTTCTACAAAACTTGCTCTATACGCTGAGTATTCATATTACACATATTATTTGGTATTCCAGATGCCACTCAAGTATTTACAGATTTAGTTTTTGTGATTTTAAGCTTATCAAATGAAAGTAAAACATTAAAACCTTTATTGAGAATTTGTCTTCCATTATTTCACCATTTTGCATTGCTTATCGTCTACAAAATTAAACAAAATTTCATGGACACTTTCATCTACAACAACAGTGCCTCAGATTAGCGATACCAAATACACTCGATACCAAATACCCTTTAATATGACAATATTATTGTCGAGAGCGAAACTGAATTGGTTTTACAGCAGCCCACACTACCAAATTGAAGGCACAGACGGATAGCGGTAAACTACGTTTTTGAAATAAACTTTATTTCAATTTCAGCTTCCGAATCAATGTGTATTACATTTGGCGTTGCGGAGCACGCTTAAAAACTTTGTCTTTTTTTCTCTTCTTTTGCTTCTCCCGGTTCTAGGGATGGTTCTTAAAAAGATAAATGAGGATAAATGAATTATCGAGTGCTTATACATAACATAAGAAAATAAAAAGTTACCATCTTCTAAGCCGACATCTAATACCGCAATCATGGTGGCTGGTCGATCGAGGACCCCATGCTGCGTTTTAATAGTGGCTCGACGAACTTGTTCGTCCTTGGCGGGGATAGTGTTGGTCACGCGGCCCTTAAGCCATACATTTCTAGGTAAGTTTTCGTCGACGATAATGACTACGCTTCCGACTGATATAGGGGGACATCTTTCGAACCATTTTGTTCGTCTAGTAAGTACCGGTGTAAGCTCCTTCACCCAGCGTTGCCAAAAGTGATCTCCAAAAAGTTTTATATCGTTCCAATGACGTCTTAAATTCATCTTCTTTTCCTTGATTGGCTTGTACCCATTCGATGAACCCATTAGCAGGTGGTTTGGAGTCAGCGCGGAGTCGTCCTCGGAGTCCAGGCTAACGAAAGTTAACGGACGTGAGTTTATGATTAACCGTGCTTCCATTAGAGCACACCTCAGGCTTTCGTCGTTGAATGAATAATTCGGGCAGATGCTTTTTAGGACTGTTTTGGTTGTGCGGACTAATCTTTTCCAAGCACCGCCCATGTCAGGGGCTCCTGGAGGGTTAAATTGCCATTTAATGCCGTCGAACTTGATTGCAATTTTATCGAAGTCGATCTTGATCAGCTCCTCTCGTAACGTCTTCTCCGTGGCCTTGAAATTAGTACCATTATCGGAATAAATTTCTCTTGGTGTCCCACGAAATTCGTGAAACTTTTTTTACACAACTGGCTTTTCTTACGGATTTGTGCAGTACTCTTAGGCGCAGAATATAAAATTTGGATTTTATATCATTCGGTTTCGTGAGCGAGGTAATGATATTTTTCGTGATAGAACCGGACTAATAAGAATGTTACTCGGCTCTCTGGTGGCAATATTATAGCGTCCATGGTATATCCGACTGCGTTCACTCGACCTTTAGTGCGAACGATTCCGTTATCGTCCATCACCACCATTTACTTATCAATGAATGATTTCATCCGTGAACTCGAGCCTCTGTGCTTCTTTGTATAGTAGGGTCTGCGCTTCTGTGACGTGAAATTCGGTCACTGCTGACGGCATGTCTGTCCATTGGCATTTAGTTTGAAGTCGCTGGATATATAGAGATATGTTTGCGACGGCTCTGTATAGGCGCCGCCAATCGGGGTCGAAAATCGACATGAGAACCTGACGGACTTTTTGTCGCGCACGTAGTGGCCTATGAATGGTGCACAACTGATACCAAGGGTCATGGCACGCATGACGTAAGTGTTTATCTTATTTCGGTTGACATCATACCAAAGAAAGCGCTGAGAATGCATGTCTTCGTGGCTTATGTTGATCCTGTGAAACATTTCGGCGATGTCGCCGCTTACGGCGACTGTTCCGACTCTGAAGGCTGGGAGAACGTTGATGAGTGAGTTTAAGCAGTCCGGCCCGCTTAACAGAAAGTCGTTGAGGCATACTACGTTTGTTTCTACTACTGCATCCCAAACCAGCCTTATCTTTCCAGGCTTATTCGGATTTAGGACTATAAATTTGGGAAAGTACCAAGAGCGAGTTTCTTCTTTCTTCGCCTCCTCGTCAGATAGTTGCTTGGGGTATCCTTTGGCAAAAAGATTTTTGATTTGGTCGTCGATTTTTGTAAACAGATCCGGTTCGCTCAGAATTCTGGTTCTCATGCATTGTAGGCGCTTTAGAGCTCTAGTGCGACTCTCGGGAAGTTTTTGAATATCATTCCGCCGAAGAAGACCAACTTCGTATTTGCCACATTTGATTTGGCAAGTCTGCTCTAGGACTTCGACTGCTCGTTTGTCCTCGCTTGAAAGCAGTTTTTTAGGCGAAATCGACTCTAGGTTGAATTGTTCTTTGACTTCATCGTGAAGCTCTCGCCAGTTGCAATCGCAGTGGTGCATAGTTACGTGACGGTTTAAGTTGGCTGATCCCTGGATAGTCCATCCTAACATGCACTTTGACGCTATTGGGTCGTTCCATTTGCCTTCATCCATACCGACGGTTTGCTTTGGGAGTGCAATGTTTTTGACAGTCTGAACGTTGTTGTAACTGAGTAGATCTGAGGGTTGTTATTATCCTATTTATTATTCATGTTAGTATACAACTGACCCTGATCCTGAAAATAAAATATTATTTTTCCAAGAGACAGGAATTTTTTTATTTATAACCATTTTTAATGTAATTTAAGGTACTTATCGATTTTATGATACCAATTTAGCATTATACCACTTAAGATATAAGCGGATTAGGCAACAAAAAGCAACCAAATCGGTTAAGTTTTAACGAAATAGTTAAAAAAAGCACAAGTGTGCCAAGTCTTTTGCACAGCTAAATCTGCTAATTCTTTGGTTTTTAATTTAAAAAATTTAGTTTTAAGAGACAATTAATTGAAACAAAATTAAGTTGATGGTTAAATATTCCTCTTATACAAAATAATTTTGTTGAATTTTATAACACATTTATAAAGGTAGAAAAGCGCACTTGAAGTTCAAGATGCTAAGTGTGCCAACACTTAAGTTCGTCACTGTACATATGTATGTATAATATCTCCATTCTAACGGTATTCCTAAAGTAACCGAACCAAAATGTTATGCAGTGTTCGTCAAACAATTTTTTTTTGCCAGTTATCAACTATGATAGTTATTTTTTATAGAACTTTAGCTAAATGAATATTGTTACTATTAGTGTAACCCATATCAAATAAAAAAATATTTTTTTAACTTTTGGAGTACGAGTTTAGCATACTCATCTTTAGTTCCCAATCATTTTATTTTGGACACGAGCTTAGCACATTTTATAATAAAATTATAAATTTAAAAAATCATAATCATAAGTAACCTAAATAAGGGTCGAACTTAGACCTCTTTCCGGCATTGTATTTTTACATACATAAATATGCAAAATACGTATGCACATTCACAGCTCCATGCCATTTCAAACATATGTACATACATATGTGTGTATGAATTGTACGTTATTTAATCAGTAAAACATGCATTAGTCAAACGAAATAAGAAATACAATTAAACAATAGAGTTTATACAAATGAACGTAAGATTCTATGTAGTTTCTTGTCAGTCTCTGCAAGTAATCATACATAATCAACGACTAATGTATGTACATACATTGTATGTAAAACGTACTTCCTAAATTGTATTGTAAATTTTTACACAGCTACAAACATTGGCAATTCAGTAAATAATTCAACATTTCTAATTAAATTTGGTTTATATTACTTATGAAGGGTGCCACAACATTCGGTTAGCGCTAAATTCTGGTATAACTTAAAATGTACGTGAAGTCTAGCACACCCGTATATTTTTTTACACTTTAAACATTTTTTAATTTTGTTCACAATAAACAAATATTTAAGGTCAAATAACATTTATATTACAAAAGTTTGAAATCTACAACCTTTCACTATTTAACATAAGTTGAATACTCAAATGGAAATCATATGTTATATAAATAGCAGTTGGCATATATTCCAGTTATTTCGATTTATTTAAATTTTAAAAACAAGAGTTAATATGGCGGACCTGCAGATGGTTAACTACCAGCTGCTAAACAATATTAGGGAAATACACTGCATAAAGATCAGCAGTATACTTTAAGGTTGATATGGATTACTTACTTTATAACCTATTCCCAGAACGCAACAACTACCATTTTCTTATGCGGTTGTTCCACGGCATTGTTCTGTTCATTCATTAGAAGCTTAGAAAGGACAAATTTGTATAAATAAATTTACTGGGATTTGTTTGGATAACTCAAATTACTTTAGCTAGCTGATTTTAATGTTCGATGCTTTTAATATAAACTTTTAAATAGTTATAAAATTGTCGGCAATTATTTGCGTTTTTATTTTATTATACTAAACCAAGCTTGTACATTTTTTTAGTTTTATCATCTCCGGCAGTAACTTCTTCGAGATTTATTTATGAGTGCTATCATATAGTTTTGTCTTAATTTTAAGTGGTTGCGTTTATATTGATCGCAACGGACTACTTAAGACTCGAATATATTATTCTGTTGTTTTTATTCGTTTATAGCACTAAATTGGCAGCAAGAAGCTGGAAATAATAATTTTTTTACTTGGTTCTAATTTAACTACTGCCTAGTACTCACATCGACGAAAACCCCGAGCTAGCCATAGGAGTGAGCGAGAGGCAAACAGTCGGCTAAAGCTTTTCGTCTGGTCTGATTTTCAGCGCGGTACTCAGATAAGTTAAGAAAATATCAGAAAAAATACCAGATTTCGCGAGTGAATTTTCGATGAACGCCGTTAGCCGCGGCCCAAAGAATAAGAAATTTAATCTTTGGCGGTGGGGAACTTAAAAATTAAAAATGGAAGAAAAACACCAAAAACAGAAAGAAAAAAGGACGCCCAATCCAAGCTGTTGCCCATTATTGTGGGACTTGACCGACAGAAAGCAATATCACAACAAGGCAAATCCGCAGAATAGTTGAAGTGCTGGAGGAGACCCACTAGCGAATCCCAGTGGGAGGAAACATGGGACATCGCTCGATCTCCGACGAGCTCTCCATTGAGGAGTCCACCTCCACCAGCTACTTGGCAGCTAAAGCGGAGATGGAGGACCGCCGGCTTCTATAGGGAGGAGGAAATAAGGTCGCCCACTATGGGACATCTGGAGGAGCCATCACCAGCCATTACCAGGATGCTGGGCGACTTCATGCGGCTCCCACTTCCTCAAGGTCCAACATGCCTATTGGGACTTGGAGCTGGATTACAGATGGCCCCGGAAAAACGTCGAAGCATCCGTGGGACGAAAAGGAAGCCATAAACTTATAATTTACACAAAAAAAAAAATCGTTGAACATTTCATTTATTTTTATTTTAATTTATTTGTGCACCAGCAGACTTTTCTTTTTTAAATTGCTCCAGTTGATTTGTTTTCCGTTTGGCAACAACAAGCCGCTTGACGGTAAGACCATGCCACCTGCATTGCAGGTGAACTTTAAAAACTTCGGTCACACTACAAAGAATAAGATTCTTCTACTAGTGAAACTCGTAGCCGATCTGAGTTCTAGGCTATAAGAATTACACGGGCTAGGAAGAGATGGTAAGAAGTCATTACAACTCGCTTCAATTCAGTATTCGTTTCGGTATTTTTTTGGGAAGGAAAAGAATTTGAACTGCTATGGCGCAGCTATCAGGAAATTGTTGTTGGTGCTGGCCCAAGAAGCCTTCCAACGCCTCGAAACCCAGCAATCGATCTTATCTTGAAAATAAATATTTCTATGCTCTTTTTTAAGGAAATGAGCCACCTCCAGCTTGTGTTCTTCTTGAAAAAACCTAGCACCTGTTGCACCAAAATTTTTGTTATTCGTCTAAAGTAGAAGCCCTGTAAAGTCGCATTCACCTCCCAAAATTGTTGCTTTAAAAATGGATAAAGATAAAGGACCGTATACGAGGGAGGTGTTATAAATGCCCAAACGGTTCTAACTTGTGAAAATTCTCGTGCCGTTACTGTTGGCCCACAGTAGTCCCTATTCATTTCACTACGCTTGCCTGAATAGAAATCTCATCCTTGATCAATTTGCTAATAGCAATGAAATAATCATTTGGCGCTGAAAACATTCCAAATGCTACTGCTCAAATTGTATTTAGTTTGGTTTTTTCGCAGCAACTGAATTTGCTCGTCCTCGCGATTCTCTATGTGATCAGGAATCCGCTTAAATTTGCAACCTCGATTTTTGATCACGTGGGCATAAAGCGGATCCGGAAACCGCGCTGGCCTCTATAGGGAGGTGGAAAATTCCGCCCGCTAAGGAATAGCTGGAGGAGCCATTGCCAGGATGCTGCGTTACATCCTGCAGCATCAGCGGAATAACCAATCCGCCTCTCACTCCGTCAAAGCCAATGTGGGAATATTGGGAATCGTGGAAAGACTCTAGATGGCGAGTAGAAGGTGACAAAGAATTCGCGGGACGAGAATGAAGCTTTATGCTACCAATTTACATAAATGAAGACCTCCGTTGAACATTCGATTTATTTTTATTTAAACTTCCTTGTGCTTCCTGTCAACAAGCCCAGCTGCTTGACAGTAAAACCATGCTACTCGCTGACAATACCATCGTGGCAAGCTTAGTGCCGGAAGTCGGTTCTCGCTGTACTTCCATCTTGGTGGCAAGCGCGGTGCCAGTCCAGTGGCTGGTCTTCCTTCTAGGATAAGATTAGGATGGGAGGAAACTATCCTCCGTTGCTATCGGTCCTTAAGGCACGAAAACCCAATTTCTATACCGAAGTTTCGGCATTGCAGTAGTTGCAGTGAGGATGACAGAAAGACGACAAACACGCTGTCCTTATCTTTTATACCTGCGCGCCACGCTCACATCTGGCGACCATGCGTCGATCCTTAATTTAAGACCCTATGTAAATCCCTTCGCAGTTTAGCTACCTAAGTCCATACAATTGATATAAATAAACAGTTTCTGTCTAGAACTCAACGAATGTAGATGTCTTTTCATCTTCATTTGGTCAAGACATTTACAAAACCTTTTAGGACCAATTTTTTTTTTAAAAGAATTTTGTTTAAAAAATGTTTTTAATAACCGTTGAAATCTATTTCAACAAATTAACATATACGAATTACAAATACTAATTTTTTACAAAACTGTCAGTATATGTATCTTTATTGTTATTGTTTGTTTAAATATTATATGTTCATTTATTAAATAGATTTTATCGATATTTTCAAAAATTTAAAAGAAAAGTTTCATAACATTGAAACATTCACATCACATTGAAAACGTGATATTTTTTTTTTACAATTTCGTGACTGTAAGGCGTTTGTTAATTTCGTAGATAGTCGAAAAAAACTCGTTATTTTCAAAGTTTTTTTTTTTAGCTCACAATATACTAAAGACTAAATTGAGTCTACTCATCAATTCGACAAAATTAAAAAGTGACATTATAATTGTTAAATAAAACATATATCACCAAACTGGGCTAAGCGGAACTCGAGATATGATTATAAGCTCAGAGAAAACATAAATATAGCTTTAAAAAAATCGTAAAAAAAACCTATCCTTCAAAATTTTTTTAGTTTTTTTTTAACCCAGGCGTCTAACTCTACCAACAACTATCCTCATCCTTCTTGGATCATTTTTAAAATATTATTTTGTAAAATGAAGTAATCAAAACAAAATTTCACTTTCACTCTTACGCAATCTTCAGAAGGACACGGCTAGTCCCGACAAAGTACTCTACAAGTAAGATAAGAAGATAATGTATAATGGAAGGACACTGGTGTCCTGTGGTATCCAACAGTGTGACCACTAAGTTTCTAGCCCGTTTCCTTTCTTCTAAGTTAAGATTCTACACTATTTTCCGTCATCGCAACTTTCTACCCGATTTATGGCCATAGCTGACTGTTTGATCCAATTTGAGGCCACTGGGAACGCTCCATGTGCTCCTACCACAACGTTAACCACCTATAAAATCCGTCGTGATCATTTCAATTTCTTGTGACATATGCTTCGTTTGCGTTGTGGCTGCAGGCAAGAGAGCCGCAGACACCAAATCCATACTAAAATCCAAGGATTACCGCGCAGCTCATGGAACAAATCCACCAGGGCTCCTCCTAAATACCTCAAGCTACAGTAACTCCGGCTCGAAATTCCACGTCTTATGCAGTCGGTTCCCTCCTATCGACACAGAGGTTTTCTCGGGCGATTATTTTCGCTGGCTGACTACTCAGGACCTTTTTACGGCGAAATCCATAGAAAATCCAGATCACCACTCACCAATGATGGCTTTCGGAAAAAACCTGGAAAAACCTAACTGAGCGTTTCGAAAATAAGCAATTGAAGGTGAACAGTCACCTGAAATTGCCAAGATAGGCATCACACGTTGTTGCATCGAAACAGCGGTTCTGCCACTACGCCGATTCCATCCGACCCTTCAAGGCCTCAATACCACACACAATTTCGTTCTATTCAGCGCAAGTTCCCAGATCACATGATCTTTCCATGTTATCCGATCTCCTACGAATAATCCATCCGAATATTGGGTTTCATATCCCGCCTTGGACGGCAGACGTACTCGATGTATTAAGTCCTACCAATGCCGAGTCTGCCGAAAGTTCCATTGATCAAATTGATCATAGAACCATTTGTAATCTCTAAAATGCCAACTGAATCTTTTAACTATAACGCATGTTTATGTTACAAAGGCTGTGTATTGTACAGAATCATGGTGCATTGATATTTGGTGATCTCCGCTAGCCATGTCTAAACATGTCAAATAATTACCACCACAAAGTCGGCAATTGTCAGAAGCCGTTTTTGAGTTTAACTCTCTATAGTAGACTTAAATTCAATTTGAACCATTTTTCTTTTTCACACGTAATATAAAACTAGCACTAAACAGATGGGTCGAATAATGATACACTTTTCATGCTCATTGTTTGTTTCCTTTTCTACAAAACTTGCTCTATACGCTGAGTATTCATATTACACATATTATTTGGTATTCCAGATGCCACTCAAGTATTTACAGATTTAGTTTTTGTGATTTTAAGCTTATCAAATGAAAGTAAAACATTAAAACCTTTATTGAGAATTTGTCTTCCATTATTTCACCATTTTGCATTGCTTATCGTCTACAAAATTAAACAAAATTTCATGGACACTTTCATCTACAACAACAGTGCCTCAGATTAGCGATACCAAATACACTCGATACCAAATACCCTTTAATATGACAATATTATTGTCGAGAGCGAAACTGAATTGGTTTTACAGCAGCCCACACTACCAAATTGAAGGCACAGACGGATAGCGGTAAACTACGTTTTTGAAATAAACTTTATTTCAATTTCAGCTTCCGAATCAATGTGTATTACATTTGGCGTTGCGGAGCACGCTTAAAAACTTTGTCTTTTTTTCTCTTCTTTTGCTTCTCCCGGTTCTAGGGATGGTTCTTAAAAAGATAAATGAGGATAAATGAATTATCGAGTGCTTATACATAACATAAGAAAATAAAAAGTTACCATCTTCTAAGCCGACATCTAATACCGCAATCTTGGTGGCTGGTCGACCGAGGACCCCATGCTGCGCTTTAATAGTGGCTCGACGAACTTGTTCGTCCTTGGCGGGGATAGTGTTGGTCACGCCGCCCTTAAGCCATACATTTCTAGGTAAGTTTTCGTCGACGATAATGACTACGCTTCCGACTGATATAGGGGGACATCTTTCGAACCATTTTGTTCGTCTAGTAAGTACCGGTGTAAACTCCTTCACCCAGCGTTGCCAAAAGTGATCTCCAAAAAGTTTTACCTCGTTCCAATGACGTCTTAAATTCATCTTCTCTTCCTTGATTGGCTTGAACCCATTCGATGAACCCATTAGCAGGTGGTTTGGAGTCAGCGCGGAGTCGTCCTCGGAGTCCAGGCTAACGAAAGTTAACGGACGTGAGTTTATGATGAACTGTGCTTCCATTAGAGCACACCTCAGGCTTTCGTCGTTGAATGAATAATTCGGGCAGATGCTTTTTAGGACTGTTTTGATTGTGCGGACTAATCTTTTCCAAGCACCGCCCATGTGAGGGGCTCCTGGAGGGTTAAATTGCCATTTAATGCCGTCGAACTTGATTGCAATTTTATCGAAGTCGATCTTGATCAGCTCCTCTCGTAACGTCTTCTCCGTGGCCTTGAAATTAGTACTATTATCGGAATAAATTTCTCTTGGTGTCCCACGAAGTGCCATGAAATTCGTGATGACTCAGGAGCTTGTATCGAGGCTGTGAGCGATCTCGAAGTGGACTGCACGCAGGGTTAAGCAGGTAAACAGCGCAACCCATCTCTTCTCTTTGCGTCTTCCAACGTTGATAGGATAGGCCCAAAATAATCAACGCCGGTGCACGTGAATGGTTTTTCGAAACTGGTCAACCTAGCTTTTGGAACCGGGGCCATATGTGAGGCTGTGGCATTGCGCAACGAATTTTACATAACTGGCTTTTCTTACGGATTTGTGCAGTACTCTTGGCGCAGAATATAAAATTTGGATTTTATATCATTCGGTTTCGTGAGCGAGGTAATGATATTTTTCGTGATAGAACCGGACTAATAAGAATGTTACTCGGCTCTCTGGTGGCAATATTATAGCGTCCATGGTATATCCGACTGCGTTCACTCGACCTTTAGTGCGAACGATTCCGTTATCGTCCATCACCACCATTTACTCATCAATGAATGATTTCATCCGTGAACTCGAGCCTCTGTGCTTCTTTGTATAGTAGGGTCTGCGCTTCTGTGACGTGAAATTCGGTCACTGCTGACGGCATGTCTGTCCATTGGCATTTAGTTTGAAGTCGCTGGATATATAGAGATATGTTTGCGACGGCTCTGTATAGGCGCCGCCAATCGGGGTCGAAAATCGACATGAGAACCTGACGGACTTTTTGTCGCGCACGTAGTGGCCTATGAATGGTGCACAACTGATACCAAGGGTCATGGCACGCATGACGTAAGTGTTTATCTTATTTCGGTTGACATCATACCAAAGAAAGCGCTGAGAATGCATGTCTTCGTGGCTTATGTTGATCCTGTGAAACATTTCGGCGATGTCGCCGCTTACGGCGACTGTTCCGACTCTGAAGGCTGGGAGAACGTTGATGAGTGAGTTTAAGCAGTCCGGCCCGCTTAACAGAAAGTCGTTGAGGCATACTACGTTTGTTTCTACTACTGCATCCCAAACCAGCCTTATCTTTCCAGGCTTATTCGGATTTAGGACTATAAATTTGGGAAAGTACCAAGAGCGAGTTTCTTCTTTCTTCGCCTCCTCGTCAGATAGTTGCTTGGGGTATCCTTTGGCAAAAAGATTTTTGATTTGGTCGTCGATTTTTGTAAACAGATCCGGTTCGCTCAGAATTCTGGTTCTCATGCATTGTAGGCGCTTTAGAGCTCTAGTGCGACTCTCGGGAAGTTTTTGAAGATCATTCCGCCGAAGAAGACCAACTTCGTATTTGCCACATTTGATTTGGCAAGTCTGCTCTAGGACTTCGACTGCTCGTTTGTCCTCGCTTGAAAGCAGTTTTTTAGGCGAAATCGACTCTAGGTTGAATTGTTCTTTGACTTCATCGTGAAGCTCTCGCCAGTTGCAATCGCAGTGGTGCATAGTTACGTGACGGTTTGAGTTGGCTGATCCCTGGATAGTCCATCCTAACATGCACTTTGACTTTGCCTTCATCCATACCGACGATTTGCTTTGGGAGTGCAATGTTTTTGACAGTCTGAACGTTGTTGTAACTGAGTAGATCTGAGGGTTGTTATTATCCTATTTATTATTCATGTTAGTATACAACTGACCCTGATCCTGAAAATAAAATATTATTTTTCCAAGAGACAGGAATTTTTTTATTTATAACCATTTTTAATGTAATTTAAGGTACTTATCGATTTTATGATACCAATTTAGCATTATACCACTTAAGATATAAGCGGATTAGGCAACAAAAAGCAACCAAATCGGTTAAGTTTTAACGAAATAGTTAAAAAAAGCACAAGTGTGCCAAGTCTTTTGCACAGCTAAATCTGCTAATTCTTTGGTTTTTAATTTAAAAAATTTAGTTTTAAGAGACAATTAATTGAAACAAAATTAAGTTGATGGTTAAATATTCCTCTTATACAAAATAATTTTGTTGAATTTTATAACACATTTATAAAGGTAGAAAAGCGCACTTGAAGTTCAAGATGCTAAGTGTGCCAACACTTAAGTTCGTCACTGTACATATGTATGTATAATATCTCCATTCTAACGGTATTCCTAAAGTAACCGAACCAAAATGTTATGCAGTGTTCGTCAAACAATTTTTTTTTGCCAGTTATCAACTATGATAGTTATTTTTTATAGAACTTTAGCTAAATGAATATTGTTACTATTAGTGTAACCCATATCAAATAAAAAAATATTTTTTTAACTTTTGGAGTACGAGTTTAGCATACTCATCTTTAGTTCCCAATCATTTTATTTTGGACACGAGCTTAGCACATTTTATAATAAAATTATAAATTTAAAAAATCATAATCATAAGTAACCTAAATAAGGGTCGAACTTAGACCTCTTTCCGGCATTGTATTTTTACATACATAAATATGCAAAATACGTATGCACATTCACAGCTCCATGCCATTTCAAACATATGTACATACATATGTGTGTATGAATTGTACGTTATTTAATCAGTAAAACATGCATTAGTCAAACGAAATAAGAAATACAATTAAACAATAGAGTTTATACAAATGAACGTAAGATTCTATGTAGTTTCTTGTCAGTCTCTGCAAGTAATCATACATAATCAACGACTAATGTATGTACATACATTGTATGTAAAACGTACTTCCTAAATTGTATTGTAAATTTTTACACAGCTACAAACATTGGCAATTCAGTAAATAATTCAACATTTCTAATTAAATTTGGTTTATATTACTTATGAAGGGTGCCACAACATTCGGTTAGCGCTAAATTCTGGTATAACTTAAAATGTACGTGAAGTCTAGCACACCCGTATATTTTTTTACACTTTAAACATTTTTTAATTTTGTTCACAATAAACAAATATTTAAGGTCAAATAACATTTATATTACAAAAGTTTGAAATCTACAACCTTTCACTATTTAACATAAGTTGAATACTCAAATGGAAATCATATGTTATATAAATAGCAGTTGGCATATATTCCAGTTATTTCGATTTATTTAAATTTTAAAAACAAGAGTTAATATGGCGGACCTGCAGATGGTTAACTACCAGCTGCTAAACAATATTAGGGAAATACACTGCATAAAGATCAGCAGTATACTTTAAGGTTGATATGGATTACTTACTTTATAACCTATTCCCAGAACGCAACAACTACCATTTTCTTATGCGGTTGTTCCACGGCATTGTTCTGTTCATTCATTAGAAGCTTAGAAAGGACAAATTTGTATAAATAAATTTACTGGGATTTGTTTGGATAACTCAAATTACTTTAGCTAGCTGATTTTAATGTTCGATGCTTTTAATATAAACTTTTAAATAGTTATAAAATTGTCGGCAATTATTTGCGTTTTTATTTTATTATACTAAACCAAGCTTGTACATTTTTTTAGTTTTATCATCTCCGGCAGTAACTTCTTCGAGATTTATTTATGAGTGCTATCATATAGTTTTGTCTTAATTTTAAGTGGTTGCGTTTATATTGATCGCAACGGACTACTTAAGACTCGAATATATTATTCTGTTGTTTTTATTCGTTTATAGCACTAAATTGGCAGCAAGAAGCTGGAAATAATAATTTTTTTACTTGGTTCTAATTTAACTACTGCCTAGTACTCACATCGACGAAAACCCCGAGCTAGCCATAGGAGTGAGCGAGAGGCAAACAGTCGGCTAAAGCTTTTCGTCTGGTCTGATTTTCAGCGCGGTACTCAGATAAGTTAAGAAAATATCAGAAAAAATACCAGATTTCGCGAGTGAATTTTCGATGAACGCCGTTAGCCGCGGCCCAAAGAATAAGAAATTTAATCTTTGGCGGTGGGGAACTTAAAAATTAAAAATGGAAGAAAAACACCAAAAACAGAAAGAAAAAAGGACGCCCAATCCAAGCTGTTGCCTATTATTGTGGGACTTGACCGACAGAAAGCAATATCACAACAAGGCAAATCCGCAGAATAGTTGAAGTGCTGGAGGAGACCCACTAGCGAATCCCAGTGGGAGGAAACATGGGACATCGCTCGATCTCCGACGAGCTCTCCATTGAGGAGTCCACCTCCACCAGCTACTTGGCAGCTAAAGCGGAGATGGAGGACCGCCGGCTTCTATAGGGAGGAGGAAATAAGGTCGCCCACTATGGGACATCTGGAGGAGCCATCACCAGCCATTACCAGGATGCTGGGCGACTTCATGCGGCTCCCACTTCCTCAAGGTCCAACATGCCTATTGGGACTTGGAGCTGGATTACAGATGGCCCCGGAAAAACGTCGAAGCATCCGTGGGACGAAAAGGAAGCCATAAACTTATAATTTACACAAAAAAAAAAATCGTTGAACATTTCATTTATTTTTATTTTAATTTATTTGTGCACCAGCAGACTTTTCTTTTTTAAATTGCTCCAGTTGATTTGTTTTCCGTTTGGCAACAACAAGCCGCTTGACGGTAAGACCATGCCACCTGCATTGAGGGGTGAACTTTAAAAACTTCGGTCACACTACAAAGAATAAGATTCTTCTACTAGTGAAACTCGTA
Source organism: Drosophila suzukii (assembly GCF_043229965.1). NCBI lineage: Eukaryota > Metazoa > Arthropoda > Insecta > Diptera > Drosophilidae > Drosophila > Drosophila suzukii. Next base: position 1,021,428 of record NW_027255939.1, on the reverse strand, counting down.
GCCGATCTGAGTTCTAGGCTATAAGAATTACACGGGCTAGGAAGAGATGGTAAGAAGTCATTACAACTCGCTTCAATTCAGTATTCGTTTCGGTATTTTTTTGGGAAGGAAAAGAATTTGAACTGCTATGGCGCAGCTATCAGGAAATTGTTGTTGGTGCTGGCCCAAGAAGCCTTCCAACGCCTCGAAACCCAGCAATCGATCTTATCTTGAAAATAAATATTTCTATGCTCTTTTTTAAGGAAATGAGCCACCTCCAGCTTGTGTTCATCTTGAAAAAACCTAGCACCTGTTCCACCAAAATTTTTGTTATTCGTCTAAAGTAGAAGCCCTGTGAAGTCGCATTCACCTCCCAAAATTGGTGCTTTAAAAATGGATAAAGATAAAGGACCGTATACGAGGGAGGTGTTATAAATGCCCAAACGGTTCTAACTTGTGAAAATTCTCGTGCCGTTACTGTTGGCCCACAGTAGTCCCTATTCATTTCACTACGCTTGCCTGAATAGAAATCTCATCCTTGATCAATTTGCTAATAGCAATGAAATAATCATTTGGCGCTGAAAACATTCCAAATGCTACTGCTCAAATTGTATTTAGTTTGGTTTTTTCGCAGCAACTGAATTTGCTCGTCCTCGCGATTCTCTATGTGATCAGGAATCCGCTTAAATTTGCAACCTCGATTTTTGAGCACGTGGGCATAAAGCGGATCCGGAAACCGCGCTGGCCTCTATAGGGAGGTGGAAAATTCCGCCCGCTAAGGAATAGCTGGAGGAGCCATTGCCAGGATGCTGCGTTACATCCTGCAGCATCAGCGGAATAACCAATCCGCCTCTCACTCCGTCAAAGCCAATGTGGGAATATTGGGAATCGTGGAAAGACTCTAGATGGCGAGTAGAAGGTGACAAAGAATTCGCGGGACGAGAATGAAGCTTTATTCTACCAATTTACATAAATGAAGACCTCCGTTGAACATTCGATTTATTTTTATTTAAACTTCCTTGTGCTTCCTGTCAACAAGCCCAGCTGCTTGACAGTAAAACCATGCTACTCGCTGACAATACCATCGTGGCAAGCTTAGTGCCGGAAGTCGGTTCTCGCTGTACTTCCATCTTGGTGGCAAGCGCGGTGCCAGTCCAGTGGCTGGTCTTCCTTCTAGGATAAGATTAGGATGGGAGGAAACTATCCTCCGTTGCTATCGGTCCTTAAGGCACGAAAACCCAATTTCTATACCGAAGTTTCGGCATTGCAGTAGTTGCAGTGAGGATGACAGAAAGACGACAAACACGCTGTTCTTATCTTTTATACCTGCGCGCCACGCTCACATCTGGCGACCATGCGTCGATCCTTAATTTAAGACCCTATGTAAATCCCTTCGCAGTTTAGCTACCTAAGTCCATACAATTGATATAAATAAACAGTTTCAGTCTAGAACTCAACGAATGTAGATGTCTTTTCATCTTCATTTGGTCAAGACATTTACAAAACCTTTTAGGACCAATTTTTTTTTAAAAGAATTTTGTTTAAAAAATGTTTTTAATAACCGTTGAAATCTATTTCAACAAATTAACATATACGAATTACAAATACTAATTTTTTACAAAACTGTCAGTATATGTATCTTTATTGTTATTGTTTGTTTAAATATTATATGTTCATTTATTAAATAGATTTTATCGATATTTTCAAAAATTTAAAAGAAAAGTTTCATAACATTGAAACATTCACATCACATTGAAAACGTGATATTTTTTTTTTACAATTTCGTGACTGTAAGGCGTCTGTTAATTTCGTAGATAGTCGAAAAAACTCGTTATTTTCAAAGTTTTTTTTTTAGCTCACAATATACTAAAGACTAAATTGAGTCTACTCATCAATTCGACTAAACTCGAGATATGATTATAAGCTCAGAGAAAACATAAATATAGCTTTAAAAAAATCGTAAATCAAACCTATCTGTTTGTGGGGAAGACAACAAATATGCCACCCTTATATTTATAATTAATAACGCACGAATAGGTTATATTAAAATGTATAGCGTTTATTCGGAGCGGCAGACGGACTGTGAATGTGTAAAAAGCTTGGCTCCAAGATCTTCATATAGACATATGCAGGCTTACAAAGTAGTTGCTGAATAGATAAGCGACAGCTTTATGGGTATAAGAAAGAAGGCGAAAGATAAGCAGAGAGCGATGCAGGTGCCGTCGTACACCTATGCGCGCATGACTAGGCGCTGGCGATCTGCTCCGAACATACTCCCCCCGTTGGAAGAGGTAAGGTTCCAACTATCTCGGAATCGATGGGCAGAACGGCTAGCTTGGCGACGGCTCTCTTGATCAGACCCGTAGCTGTACGGACCATAGCTACTCTGATGACTCCGTCCCCGCCGGGTATGACTTCTTGGATGCACCCAAGCTGCCATCTCAAGGGTGGAACGTTGTCCTCCTTAAGCAAAACTATGCGTCCAACCTTGATGTTAGACGTTTCGACGCGCCACTTGCTCCTCTCTTGAAGTAGGGACAAATACTCGCTGCTCCACCTTTTCCAGAAATGTTGCTGCATCTGGGTAACCCGCTGCCATCTGCTGAGGCGGTCTTCGCGGAGATGAGTAATGCCAGGCTCAGGAAACTTAGTGTAGCTGGAACCCTTCAGGAAATGCGCCGGTGTTAGCACCTCAAGGCTTTCAGCATTTTCTGAAATTGGACAGAGTGGACGGGAGTTAAGGATGGCAGAAATCTCATATGCAAGAGTTCTTAATTCATCGATGGCTAAGATGGATGCACCGACGACTCTGTAGAAGTGAAATTTAGCTGACTTCACAGCGGCCTCCCATAAACCACCGAAGTGCGGGGCACGCGGAGGGATGAACTTCCAATCGATCCCATCAGCTAAACAGACGGAAGATATCGATGCTGTGTGCTGCTCGCTCAAAAAGAGCTCTTTCAGCTCGGCAAGCTCTCTCTTTGCACCGACAAAGTTTGTAGCATTGTCGCTCCAAATGGTACGCGGACTGCCTCTAAGGCTGATGAATCTCCTCAGCGCTGCGATGAAAGAATCCGTCGTGAGATCCTGGACCACTTCCAAATGAGCAGCCTTCGTGGAAAAACAGACAAAGACGGCGATATAGCACTTGTGGGGTGCCTTATTTCTGGCCTCTGCTTTATGATAGAATGGCCCACAATAGTCCACTCCTGTGGTATGAAAAGCTGGATTAGGCTGCACTCTATTTGCTGGAAGGCTACCCATGACGTGCTCCCAAGTAACAGGCTTCATTCGGAAACATCGGACGCATTTGTTGATAACGCTGGCGACGAACTTGCGGCCTCCAATCGGCCAGTACCTTTGCCGTAATGCGGCAAGCAGCGCCTGCGATCCTCCATGCAAATATTTCTCATGATAATAAACGATGATCGCCTTGGTGACTGGATGATCCTTGGGCAACAGTATCGGATGCCTCGTGTCGTAGTCCAAGTTTGCGTTCTGAAGCCTTCCACCCACGCGAAGTAACCCATCGGAGCCGAGTATAGGTCTAAGCGAAACCAGCTTGCTTTTCTGTGGAAACGGCTTGCCCTGGCTAAGAGCTCCATACTCCTTCGCCAAGTTAACCTGTTGGATGCTCCTCAGAAGAAGTACAGTTCCAGAGTTGATCTCCTCCACCGAAAGTCGACCTTTTAACGGCGCAGATTTGGCTCTGCAATTTGAAATGAATCGATAAATGTATGCAAATACGCGCTGCAACTTATCGAAAGAGTTGAGGAATTTGCAGTTTGATGAACTGTCTATGCAAACGGCCCCAATTAGAGCCACAGAACGGCGCTCTGGAAGATCCTTTACTGAGTCTAGCAGGGACGGCCAATTTGACGAGCTTTGCAGAAGGAATGGAGGCCCGTTAGCCCAAAGGGAATGTTCCAACAATTCTCTTGGGGTACATCCTCGCGATACGACGTCTGCCGGGTTCAAGTTTGTAGGAACGTGATGCCAAGACATGTCTTTCGTCATCTCCTGAATTTTCGCGATTCTGTTTGATACGAAAACGTTAAACTCCCTCGGAGGTTGCCGAATCCACGCCAACACAATGGACGAGTCCGACCAGCAATGAAAGGTGCAATCGAAATCTATGGCTTCCTTGGCGTTTACGATTAGCTCAGCCAATAAAAGCGCTGCGGAAAGTTCTAATCTTGGAATTGTTAAGGCCTTCAATGGAGCTACCCTTGACTTGGCACAGAGCAGATGGACTTTCGATTCTCCATTGGTCTCCGATCGCAAGTATAGACACGCTCCATAAGCTGACATGCTAGCATCGCAGAATCCATGCAACTCAACGGAAGCCCTTGGTTGCAGTACGAATCGTGGGAATTTTAAGTTCTGTACGACCGATAACTGTGAGGTCAACTCCCCCCATGACGAAAGAATGGGCTCTGGCAGTGCATCATCCCAATCCACGTTCGCACTCCATAGAGATTGCAGAAAAATCTTAGATTTTGTGATAATAGGAGTTATTAAACCGAGTGGATCATAGAATTTGGCAATCGTCGACAATGCAACCCGCTTAGTGGGTCGTTGATTGATTGGCAGTTGAGAAAAATGAAATAGGAGCTGATCAGAAGATGGATCCCAGACTAGTCCCAATGCCTTGGCGACATCCGATCCATCGTGAAATTTGATTAACTGCTCCTTGTCGCATTCAGACTCTCCCTTCAGGGCTGCTGACTCATTCGAACACCATTTGCGAATTGGAAAGTGGCCTCGCGACAGTAATTCCTTCACCTGACGACGAATTTCTCTCACCTCCTCAACTGAGTCCCCACCAGATATTAAATCATCCACATAGAAATCTCTACGAACAATTTTTGCTCCAATAGGAAATGATTCCTCCTCATCGTAAGAGAGTTGATGCATGGCCCTTATAGCCAAGAAGGCAGCTGGCTTGGTTCCGTAAGTCACCGTGTTCAATTTAAAAACACTTAATTCTTTCCTGGAGCTCTCTCTCCAAACGATGCACTGCAAGAAATCATCCGGGTACGAAACACGCACGCAACGGTACATCTTGCAGATATCTCCACAAAGGGCAACTTTAAAAAATCGAAAGCGAAGCAGTATATTGAAGTTTTTTTGTTGAATTGTTGGTCCTGCCATAAGTAAGTCGTTCAGAGAGCTACCAGAAGTTGTTTTAGCAGATCCATCAAAAACGACACGAAGCTTCGTACTCGTGCTTTCCTGCTTATGTACGCAATGATGGGGCAAAAAGAATTGTGTTTCTGGCGGTTCCTTAGTTACAAGAGACATGTGACCTAGGTCGATATACTCCCTCAAAAATGCTGAATACTGAGCTTTCAGGGCTGGGTTTCTATCTAATTTAGCTTCCAAACTCTTGAAACGACGACGAGCCAAGCAATAAGAATCACCTTAAGATTCGAATCCGGAAGTGGTCAAGAGACGAACAGAGTATTGGCCGTTTCCAAGTCGAATGCAATTTTCAGTAAAAAGTTGCTCACATCGCAAGTCTTCCGGCAATAAAGATGGCTTAGACGAAGTGAAGTCCTCAATTTCCCAAAATCGCTTAACAATGGCGGAAAGTGTGTCATCGGAATAATCAGCTGGGTCCTTGATGCTGGCTTGTAAAACCGACTTATGAGTTGGCATGTTCGATGATAACCCTCCAGAGACTATCCAACCAAGCTTGGTGTTCTGAAGAGTTGGCAAAGCCCTATCCAAATGAATTTGTCCCATAGAAATTATTTCGAAAAACAACCCAGCGCCGAGTAAAAGGTCAATTCGTTGTGATTGATTGAAATTAGGGTCAGCGAGTGAAATGTTTTGCGGTATCCTCCACGATGTTGCATTTATATTGAAATGGGGTTGATAATCAGTAATACTGTGAGTCACAACCGCTGTGAATGCCGCTCGATAGCTTGCATCCCGTGATTGCACAAGAATATCGACAGTCTTATCAGAGATCATGGAAGATTCTCCTATCCCAGAAATCGACGTTTGCGATCTTCTGTGATTCAAGTTTAGTTGGCTGGCTAAGCGAGAGGTTATGAAGTTTAGCTGGGAGGCCGAATCTAAAATTGCTCGGCAAGGCATAAATGCTCCAATTCTATTTCTGACGTAGATAATAGCAGTTGGAAGCAACACGTAGTCGATCGGCAAAACATTTAAGGCTTTGGGTGGAGGGCTTGGTAAATGATGATCAGGATGCGATGATGTATGCGAACACGATACTAATGCTGATGAAGTAGATGGTAATGGCTGAGAGCTCGAGGATGGATCGCATGATGGAGATGAAAATGAGGTTGATGTTGCGGATAGGTCATGGTTCATGTGTAATAATGAATGATGCTTCATGCGACAATACTTGCAGTGAGTCGACTTGCATTGCTGCAAACTATGCCCCTTGCGCAAACAGTTGAGGCAAAGGTGCAACTTCTTTGCTTCTCTATATCGAAGATTCGGACTCAAATTTAAAAATCGAGGACACTTTGGCAAATAATGATCCCGTGCATCGCAAAATAAGCATGTCAAATGATTTGAGTTAGTAGCAAATGCAATAAGTGTATTTTGGTTATATTTGTGCAAGTTTTTTCCCACCTGCTGGCCTGGTGTTTGAGTTACCAAGGCTTGATCCAAGTTTTCCATCATCCTGCACCTCTTTTCCAAAAACGACTCCATAGCATCCCAGGTAGACAGGTCAGTGATTGACAAATCCTCTTCCCATTTTTCCCGCGTCCTCTGATCCAGTTTCCGAGTGACGATGTGAATTAAAAGTCCATCCAAAATTTGTTGCGTATTGGCCAGGGTTCGAATTGCTCGCAGATGCGAATTCATGCAATCGCTCAGCTCCCGAAGACCCTTCGAAGATCCCTTCTCGACACCCTTTAAACCGAATATTGCCTGAACATGTGCCTGAAAGTGTAAAACTTTATTATCAAATCGATTAACCAGCAAATTCATAGCCTTTTTAAAATTAGCATTCGAGGGTTCGAGCGAGCGTATGGTTTCCAGAGCCACGCCGCCCAAACTCGAACGCAAATATTGTAATTTTTCAATGTCGCTTAGCTCATCATCATTTCCGATGACCGTAGTGAAAGTCGCAAGAAAATCCGGCCACTCAGAGTAGGATCCATGAAAACGAGCAATTTCCAAATTTGGCAACCGAGGCTTTCTAGATCGAAAAGAAAGATCCGCATTATTAGTGATGTCAATAGATGTTGAATTTGCAGCGGTTGAAGCCGGCAATTGTGACTTGCGATGAGCCGCCAAGCCTCGGCTTAGTTTCGCCTTCACATCCATGAAGACTTCAGCAAATTCAATCCGATGGTCGCTCGAGATCTCTGCAAAGTCCAGTCTTTCCAACGATGTCTGCGCAGAATCAAATGCCTGGTTTAAGGAATTGATCCATTCCATTCGCGCCAGCAAATCAGATTCGTCAAACTGATTAACCGCATCAGCGTTTAAATAGCATTTCATCGAGCTCATTTGCCGCAAAATAGATTGGGCTTTGACTCGGTAGTAGTCGACGTCACTTGTGGATTCATTTTGAGCCCGACCCGAGTTTTCCGTATCAGACATTTTTCAATCACGAAAAAGAAAAAAAATGAAATGAAATGAAGTAAAGTAAAATGTCCGACCGCGTTAGAGGCACAAAACACCGTATACCCTTTACCGCGAAAACGTGAAGGTTAACAAGCGTCGCCGAGATGCAACGGAACCTTTAACTTTGTTGTTGTTGTTCTTGCCGATAAATTGCCTGCCTAGCAACAGCGGATTATGTAACTGGCAAACGAATGTATGTATGGCTATATGTACATGTATATATGTAATATGCGCTATTAACAAAGATTAAATGCGATTCACTTTGTTAAGAATTATTTGCACAACACAAATTTGGTGCTTTTTCACAGCGCAAAATGTACAAAAAATCAAACGGCCGGCTGTGCACTTTTATATGCACATATGTATGTATGTTTGTCTGTTTGTGACCGAATGCACGATAAAGACAGCGAAACAAAGCGTTTGTTTAAACTATATTAAACAATCGCGAAACCGAGTTGCAGACTCCGATTAAAACTGCTATCACGTCGGGGTCACCAAATGTTTGTGGGGAAGACAACAAATATGCCACCCTTATATTTATAATTAATAACGCACGAATAGGTTATATTAAAATGTATAGCGTTTATTCGGAGCGGCAGACGGACTGTGAATGTGTAAAAAGCTTGGCTCCAAGATCTTCATATAGACATATGCAGGCTTACAAAGTAGTTGCTGAATAGATAAGCGACAGCTTTATGGGTATAAGAAAGAAGGCGAAAGATAAGCAGAGAGCGATGCAGGTGCCGTCGTACACCTATGCGCGCATGACTAGGCGCTGGCGATCTGCTCCGAACACTATCCTTAAACATTTTTTTAACAACTGTCCTCATCCTTCTTGGATCATTTTAAAAATATTATTTTGTAAAATAAAGTAATCAAAACAAAATTTCACTTACACTCTTACGCAATCTTCAGAAGGACACGGCTAGTCCCGACAAAGTACTCTACAAGTAAGATAAGAAGATAATGGATAATGGAAGGACACTGGTGTCCTGTGGTATCCAACAGTGTGACCACTAAGTTTCTAGCCCGTTTCCTTTCTTCTAAATTAAGATTCTGCACTATTTTCCGTCATCGCAACTTTCTACCCGATTTATGGCCATAGCTGACTGTTTGATCCAATTTGAGGCCACTGGGAACGCTCCATGTGCTCCTACCACAACGTTAACCACCTATAAAATCCGTCGTGATCATTTCAATTTCTTGTGACATATGCTTCGTTTGCGTTGTGGCTGCAGGCAAGAGAGCCGCAGACACCAAATCCATACTAAAATCCAAGGATTACCGCGCAGCTCATGGAACAAATCCACCAGGGCTCCTCCTAAATACCTCAAGCTACAGTAACTCCGGCTCGAAATTCCACGTCTTATGCAGTCGGTTCCCTCCTATCGACACAGAGGTTTTCTCGGGCGATTATTTTCGCTGGCTGACTACTCAGGACCTTTTTACGGCGAAATCCATAGAAAATCCAGATCACCACTCACCAATGATGGCTTTCGGAAAAAACCTGGAAAAACCTAACTGAGCGTTTCGAAAATAAGCAATTGAAGGTGAACAGTCACCTGAAATTGCCAAGATAGGCATCACACGTTGTTGCATCGAAACAGCGGTTCTGCCACTACGCCGATTCCATCCGACCCTTCAAGGCCTCAATACCACACACAATTTCGTTCTATTCAGCGCAAGTTCCCAGATCACATGATCTTTCCATGTTATCCGATCTCCTACGAATAATCCATCCGAATATTGGGTTTCATATCCCGCCTTGGACGGCAGACGTACTCGATGTATTAAGTCCTACCAATGCCGAGTCTGCCGAAAGTTCCATTGATCAAATTGATCATAGAACCATTTGTAATCTCTAAAATGCCAACTGAATCTTTTAACTATAACGCATGTTTATGTTACAAAGGCTGTGTATTGTACAGAATCATGGTGCATTGATATTTGGTGATCTCCGCTAGCCATGTCTAAACATGTCAAATAATTACCACCACAAAGTCGGCAATTGTCAGAAGCCGTTTTTGAGTTTAACTCTCTATAGTAGACTCAAATTCAATTTGAACCATTTTTCTTTTTCACACGTAATATAAAACTAGCACTAAACAGATGGGTCGAATAATGATACACTTTTCATGCTCATTGTTTGTTTCCTTTTCTACAAAACTTGCTCTATACGCTGAGTATTCATATTACACATATTATTTGGTATTCCAGATGCCACTCAAGTATTTAGAGATTTAGTTTTTGTGATTTTAAGCTTATCAAATGAAAGTAAAACATTAAAACCTTTATTGAGAATTTGTCTTCCATTATTTCACCATTTTGCATTGCTTATCGTCTACAAAATTAAACAAAATTTCATGGACACTTTCATCTACAACAACAGTGCCTCAGATTAGCGATACCAAATACACTCGATACCAAATACTCTTTAATATGACAATATTATTGTCGAGAGCGAAACTGAATTGGTTTTACAGCAGCCCACACTACCAAATTGAAGGCACAGACGGATAGCGGTAAACTACGTTTTTGAAATAAACTTTATTTCAATTTCAGCTTCCGAATCAATGTGTATTACATTTGGCGTTGCGGAGCACGCTTAAAAACTTTGTCTTTTTTTCTCTTCTTTTGCTTCTCCCGGTTCTAGGGATGGTTCTTAAAAAGATAAATGAGGATAAATGAATTATCGAGTGCTTATACATAACATAAGAAAATAAAAAGTTACCATCTTCTAAGCCGACATCTAATACCGCAATCATGGTGGCTGGTCGATCGAGGACCCCATGCTGCGTTTTAATAGTGGCTCGACGAACTTGTTCGTCCTTGGCGGGGATAGTGTTGGTCACGCGGCCCTTAAGCCATACATTTCTAGGTAAGTTTTCGTCGACGATAATGACTACGCTTCCGACTGATATAGGGGGACATCTTTCGAACCATTTTGTTCGTCTAGTAAGTACCGGTGTAAACTCCTTCACCCAGCGTTGCCAAAAGTGATCTCCAAAAAGTTTTATATCGTTCCAATGACGTCTTAAATTCATCTTCTTTTCCTTGATTGGCTTGTACCCATTCGATGAACCCATTAGCAGGTGGTTTGGAGTCAGCGCGGAGTCGTCCTCGGAGTCCAGGCTAACGAAAGTTAACGGACGTGAGTTTATGATTAACCGTGCTTCCATTAGAGCACACCTCAGGCTTTCGTCGTTGAATGAATAATTCGGGCAGATGCTTTTTAGGACTGTTTTGGTTGTGCGGACTAATCTTTTCCAAGCACCGCCCATGTGAGGGGCTCCTGGAGGGTTAAATTGCCATTTAATGCCGTCGAACTTGATTGCAATTTTATCGAAGTCGATCTTGATCAGCTCCTCTCGTAACGTCTTCTCCGTGGCCTTGAAATTAGTACCATTATCGGAATAAATTTCTCTTGGTGTCCCACGAAATTCGTGAAACTTTTTTTACACAACTGGCTTTTCTTACGGATTTGTGCAGTACTCTTAGGCGCAGAATATAAAATTTGGATTTTATATCATTCGGTTTCGTGAGCGAGGTAATGATATTTTTCGTGATAGAACCGGACTAATAAGAATGTTACTCGGCTCTCTGGTGGCAATATTATAGCGTCCATGGTATATCCGACTGCGTTCACTCGACCTTTAGTGCGAACGATTCCGTTATCGTCCATCACCACCATTTACTCATCAATGAATGATTTCATCCGTGAACTCGAGCCTCTGTGCTTCTTTGTATAGTAGGGTCTGCGCTTCTGTGACGTGAAATTCGGTCACTGCTGACGGCATGTCTGTCCATTGGCATTTAGTTTGAAGTCGCTGGATATATAGAGATATGTTTGCGACGGCTCTGTATAGGCGCCGCCAATCGGGGTCGAAAATCGACATGAGAACCTGACGGACTTTTTTTTTCGTTGGGACTGCAGGATCGGTAAGGACGTCTCGCTTAAGTCTTGAGAATCTGCAAACAAACTTAAATACGTCTTTATGTGGGTCCCAATACATACCCAAAACCTTTTCTGTAGCGCCGAAATGCACTGGATCCTGTTTTTTGGCGTCTCCATCGTTCTTAAGATACGAGAGAACTGTACTGGAATTTGACGCCCAGTTTCGAATTTCGAATCCGCCTCTGGAATGGACCTCTTTACTTGGCTGGATATTTAATGGCTTTCTGTTTATTACTCATACTGTCGATGAAGTCGGCGACATAGTGCGCACGCTGAATCGCATCCAAGGCTAACGAAAATTGCTGCTGGTGGACTTCTGCATTTTTGTCGCGCACGTAGTGGCCTATGAATGGTGCACAACTGATACCAAGGGTCATGGCACGCATGACGTAAGTGTTTATCTTATTTCGGTTGACATCATACCAAAGAAAGCGCTGAGAATGCATGTCTTCGTGGCTTATGTTGATCCTGTGAAACATTTCGGCGATGTCGCCGCTTACGGCGACTGTTCCGACTCTGAAGGCTGGGAGAACGTTGATGAGTGAGTTTAAGCAGTCCGGCCCGCTTAACAGAAAGTCGTTGAGGCATACTACGTTTGTTTCTACTACTGCATCCCAAACCAGCCTTATCTTTCCAGGCTTATTCGGATTTAGGACTATAAATTTGGGAAAGTACCAAGTGCGAGTTTCTTCTTTCTTCGCCTCCTCGTCAGATAGTTGCTTGGGGTATCCTTTGGCAAGAAGATTTTTGATTTGGTCGTCGATTTTTGTAAACAGATCCGTTTCGCTCAGAATTCTGGTTCTCATGCATTGTAGGCGCTTTAGAGCTCTAGTGCGACTCTCGGGAAGTTTTTGAAGATCATTCCGCCGAAGAAGATCAACCTTGTATTTGCCACATTTGATTTGGCAAGTCTGCTCTAGGACTACGACTGCTCGTTTGTCCTCGCTTGAAAGCAGTTTTTTAGGCGAAATCGACTCTAGGTTGAATTGTTCTTTGACTTCATCGTGAAGCTCTCGCCAGTTGCAATCGCAGTGGTGCATAGATACGTGACGGTTTGAGTTTGCTGATCCCTGGATAGTCCATCCTAACATGCACTTTGACGCTATTGGGTCGTTCCATTTGCCTTCATCCATACCGACGGTTTGCTTTGGGAGTGCAATGTTTTTGACAGTCTGAACGTTGTTGAGCCAGTAACGTTTTTCTGAGCTAACGCCTGAGGCTTGGATTGATGCTCGCACTGAAGTATTTTCAAACCGAGCTGTTTCTCCAGTCCATTGTAAACAAATCGGTGGTGTACCTATAATACCGAGCTTGTCAAAAATTGCTGCGTCTATTAGGGTCACAGATGATCCTTCATCCAGGAAAGCGAAAACTTCGATTTTTTGTCATTATAGTGTAGAGTTACTGGTACGATTCGAAAGAACTGGTTTCCTTCTACATCGCCTTGGTGTGTGCTTACATGTCTTTGATTTCCCGTTTTTTTGGCTAAATTGGGAACATTTTCCGAGTGGAGTAGAGGGTACTGCTTTCTTGTAAAACGGTTTACTCCGCAATCCTTTGGTCGACAATTGTTTTGATGAAGCTTCAAGCATCGATTATGGGTATTCACAGAACTTGTCCTGTGAGAAAACGGTGTCACGACAGTCGACGCCGCCTGCGCTATTTTGTAAAGCCAGTCGCTGAAAGCTTTAATGGGAGGGACCGATTCGTCGCGGGTGTGCATCGCCCAATTTAGTTTGTGGCTACTTGGAAGATTGTCTACAAGCTCCTTGACTAACATTGGGTTGTTTAAGTGCGCTGTTAGGCTGCATGCTCCGATCGTTGCGCAAATGTTGCGTACTGCGAGCGCGTACTCTATTATGAATTCCAATTTTTCTTTGGGTGGCGCAAGCTTCCTCACCTTGTCGATCATCCTCTCCACGATGTGCTCAGGTCTGCCGAAGAACATTTTTAGCGTGCTCATTACTTCCGGAACTAGGCTAGGAAGTAGAAGCTTATCCTTCACCATTTCTCGTCCCCTGCCTTTTAGGCACTTTTGTAGACGGGGCATGTTTTCAACATTGGAGAACCCTGCTGCGAAAGTACTGTGCTCGAATGTACTGATAAACATTGGCCACTCCTCAGGATCCCCGCTGAACGAAGGAAGCTCCTTGGGTATAGCTTGTCTAGCGGCGATTTGGGAGTAGAGTATTTATTTAGAGTATTCATTTGCAGTAAAATTGTATACTTCTCGATAAATCTTTGCTCGGAAGCTCTTTTTTCTTCCAGCATATCGAGCATTAGCCACGCGTGTACAAAGTTCTTAAGAATGTTGAGAGCGAAACTGAATTGGTTTTATACCAGCCCACACTACCAAATTGAAAACACAGACGGATAGCGGTAAACTACGTTTTTGAAATAAACTTTATTTAAATTTCAGCTTCCGAATCAATGTGTATTACATTTGGCACGCTTAAAAACTTTGTCTTTTTTCTTCTCTTCTTTCGCTTCTCCTGGTTCTAGGGATGGATCATAAAAAGATAAATGAGGTCGATATTTCTTATATCTGTACCTCGAGAAATATCTAGTGCTTATACATAACGTAAGAAATTAAAAACTAAATTTAAATTATGGCGGCAAATATTAATAATGCGTTTCCCAGACAACTTTTTTCCAACACTCTCCCTGATGAATGAGCACTCCGCCCCGGAGCCAAAACAAATTGGAAAAGTCATACCTCGAACCATACTTCGTTTACGTTCTGCCACAAGGCACTAAATGACACCCTTTTGTTGCAAAGCTCCTGGTTTATTCACACTCTCCACTCTAGTAACAGGCACCTCCTCTCTCGGCGACTCATTTTTCTTTTTGATTTTGTGGCCCGGCTTCTTACAATAATGACACACCAGTACAGACTGCTTCGTTCGCTTAAAATCAGTTTCCGAGTTTTCCAACGTAAATGTCATTAAATCTTACAAAAGCTTATTCCGGGTATAGACGATTGAAGTGAAAATCAGTCTTTGCAGACGACTGTCAAAGCTTAACATGTGTGCAAGCAAAGCGGATACAGCAAACTGTTTGGTGTTCGAGGAGACTAGCGCAGACTGCAAGGCTTTCGTCGACAAAAGGGCGACTGTTAAAGAAATTGAACACAATGGGGCCGGTGTCTCATCCGCCTCAAATCGGTGCTTGAACACCTCCTTGAAATGCTTTCACTCAAGGCCGGCGTAAAATAGTTGGGTAATCCACTGCGAGGCAATTACTAAGAGCCATAATTAGCCCACTGCCAGTTTACGGATTCTCCGATAAAATTATGTCTACAGTCACAACCCTTTGCGAGGTGTCAGCACCAGATGCAGTTGTGTAGTCGATGGCTGCATACCTTTAGCTAGCTCTATATCTAGGCGCCACTGACCCCCGGATATAGGAGGAGTTGGTAAAAATACCACTTCTGTTCCATCTGTTTTTCTTTTGCCAAAATTGGTTTTAAAATGTGCTGTTCATAATCTTAAGGCTGCAGGTATGCCTTCATACTTCATACAATTGGAAATTTAGTCTCCTTAACAAAGACCCCAATTTTTTTTCTATTTCGCTATGTTCCTTGTAACGTGTATATACGCATTTGAACTGACGGGGGACTTGAGATTGGTTTACATACAAATTTTTTAAAGTGCCCACAGATATATTTTAACTAAAAAATATTTCATTCGAAAACCTTAAACAGCTTTAATAAATTTCCTTCAAAGCGCAAAACAAATTTCAAATTTCAAACTAATTTTTTTTTATTCTCAACTTGAAATTGCTTTCCCTTGTTTATAACTGTTTAAGCAAATAGTTTCACGGCTTTCACCACACCCGTTTCAAACATTCAAGTAGAATTCCAATAAAAGCAAGAATACTGAAAACAAGATATGCGTGCAAGTTATGTGACACATTATTTAGGGGTTTTTACCCAATATATAAACAACTTTGAGCCAAGAGCTAATTTTCAAATAACTCCTACTGACTCCGAGATAAATCCGTGGTCACCCGATTCTTTTAACTTCGCCTTTAAATTACTCCCACCCAGATCAGTTTCACACATTCAACATAAAACGGATACTGTAAACACCCAAGCCGATATTGTGAGCACCAAAGCCCCACAAACAACAATTTCCGCCAGAGTTTCAAGTTTAATTGACAAAATTGTATCATCCTATTTTCCGATTCTCTTCAGACATTCTCTTAATCAGATATTGAGATAACTTTCTTAAGCCGAGGCTTCGCAGCCCGTTTTTGACAATCAAATTAAAAAGTTCAAATAAGTGAATAGAAAAGTAAAAGTGAATTAATATAAAGTTTGACTTTGAACAATGAAATAGTTAATAAGTGAAGTAAAGAACAAAATTAATTTGTTTAACAAATTCACTGACGAGAAACTTAATTGCGCACAACGAGGCTTTATGATGAAATTCAAATAATTTTAAAGTGAAAAAGAAATTAGTGCGGTCAAAAACCTGATACAACGACAAAATTAAAAATGTTAGTTTTAATCAAAAAACTAAGGTGGAAAATAATTAATGCAATAATCCCCTTAAATCTCCAAATTCAAAAAAAAAATGATCGTAACGAAAAATGCACTGCTCCAACACAATTTAAAACAAAAATTAATTCAAACATTAAAACGAAATAAACATTTTAAATCAAAAACGGACTGAAGGGCAATCCCTTGGCACTGAAAAACACTTACGAAGAAGGAAGACTCAAATACTACAAATTTAACAAGGAAAAACGCTATAGTCGAGTGGCTCGACTATCAGATACCTGTTACTCAGCTAATGGGATCAAAGGGTTATGGATATATGCAAGCAGCAAAGCGAGATTGAAATACGCCACCTACCCGTGATCTCAATATGTGGTTATGTGGGCGGTAGACAGATTTAAGGCGTGGCAAACTATTGACGAGACCAATATATTTCAGTTAAAATTTTGTGTTTAGAATGAAAATTATATGCGCCACAGGCGTGGGCGGCTTGTGGGCGTTAGAGTGGGCGTGGCATATTTACGTAACAAACTTGCGCTGCGTACAGGGCTACGAAATCTAAATCTGAGATCCCATTTCTCTATCTTTGATAGTTTCCGAGATATCCGCTTTCATATGTACTATTTTTTTTTAAAGTTTGTGAGCGGTTTGTGGGCGTTAAAGTGGGCGTGGCAAACTAGGTCAATCGATAGGTATTGATGAGACCAATATATTTCAGTTACAATTTTTATTCTAGCATCAAAACTGTAGGAGCCACAGTTTTGGGCGGCTTGTGGGCACAAACTTACGCTGCGCATGAATCTCAGGAATCTGCATGCCTAATCCCAGTGTTGTAGCTCCTATAGTTTCCGAGACCGCAGCGTTCATACGGACAGACGGACATGGCTAGATCGGAAATGCTTCCTTCTGCCTGTTACATACTTTCCGACGAATCTAAAATACGCTTTTACTTTACGAGTAATTGGTATAAAAATAGAAGGACGACCCAAAAACAGGAGTATCGATCAAGACAAGGATAATATTTATTTTTATTATATTATGTATTATAATATTAAATGCGATACATCTTATGAGATCTTTAAATCGGTTAGGGAATTTAGAGGTGAGGATGAAATATACATCAGCTGGATAGAATCAGCAGACATAGCTAGCTAGCTGGGCAATATGCCAGAGGCAAGAACAGGTTCTATTCTGCCTTATCACAATGGCCAGACTTGACTTTGTCTTTAGTGACAAACGTCCCATTTATATTATTATGCAAAAATTGAGTGTATTAAGTGAGCGAATATTATCTAAAACGGATTATTATACAACGGTTAATAGAAAATGATCTCTACTAATCAATAAATCAATTGTGACTTATGGTAGGAATAAACAAATAACGAAAACCATAGAAAGACAGCCCTCAAAGTTTTCATAACCGGCCTTAACGCGCAAATTTCTGACACTATTTTTCCTATGAATCCACCTGACTTACCGAATGCAATGGTAATAGTTCAAGAATTAGAAAGTAACAACATGAAGACTCATTTAACAAATAGTTTCTCAACTACATAGAGAAATTATGACTAGCCAAACTCGGGTGTCAATGGTAAAACATGCATAAACAATATACCAAGACAACCAAACAATAATTACAGCAACCAAAGGGATAATAATAAATTAAGATTTCTCGGCTGAGGAACTTGTGAGATGGGTCCAAAGTCGCCTAGCTGGGGCAACCGAGCGGGTCGCAGGTTGCCGATAGCGGACGACCTCTCTCGAGGCCAACTGTGAATAAGCTGGTGGGAGAAGTCAAACACGGAAGCGTGGACGGAAATCCCAGTAAATAAACAGTCCCGGACAGCCAGCGGGTATATTGCAACGAAGCAATACCGACGATGCGAGTTGTTCAGCCGCATCTAAATACTGTCGTTACACAAACCCACTCCCAACACAACTCCTACCCATCTCCCCTCCCAAACAACATCTCACTGCGGCCCGAACAGCGATCCCTCGAACTACCCGGACCATCGGCGAAGAGATCTGGGATCCAGCCATCGGTCTTGTTCGCCGAAATCACGAAGAACCGTGTCCTACTCGGCCTGATTGACAGGGGAAATCCGGAGGGCAGGACCCCCAGGAACAAGTGGAAGGCAGTGGAGTCCCACCTTTCCCTCATTTGCCTGCGCATGGTACGAGAGAAGCCAGGCACCTCGCCCTGCTGCATGGACGCGAGCTGGTACCAGGGCAGCGTCAAGGTGGTGGCCTGCGACAGTCAGCGGTCGGCTGACATGTATAAAGAGGCGACGAGCAAGCTCGGCGAGGTACACGAAGGGGCAAACATCGTTGCGCTTGACTGGTGCGATGTCCCCAGTAGACCCCGAGCCAGATCTGGCTTCCAGCAGCGATCAAGGCGCCGGAGGACATCCTCTTCATGTTGCAAGACTGCAACCCGCACTGGAAAGTCGTCAAGGTGGAGGAGCATGAAGGGGACGTCGACCAGGCAGTGTTGGTCCTGAACAAGGAGTCAGTTGCTCCGATCGAGACTGCTCGAGGAGTGCTGAACTTCGGGTTCAGTGCGATACATATCAAGGTGTATAAGGGCGACTCCAACGCCGCTAGCAGCTCTGCCGGCAACCCAGCCGAGGAGGTGCTGAGGAGTTGGAGGCACCTGGTGGGCCGGAGGACGGCTACTCCACTGATTCGTCGCTAAGCAGAGAGATGCGAGCGCTCGGACCGGCAATCGAGGACGTAGACCTCAGCGACACAGAGGAGGCCGACGTCACTGTGGTAGAGGTTGAAGCTGTAGATGTCACTAAGACTTCTACAAATAAACCTTCACCACAGTAAAGCAGCGTCTGCTGCAGTTCTGCTTCGCCTGACCGAAGTCGGAGCTGACCCAGACCTAGTACGGGAACCTTGGGTAGTGGAAGGCAAGGTGGCTGGACTAGGAACAAAGGAATACAAACTTATGCTTGACCCCAAAGAAGGTAAAATTAGAACCTGCATATTGGCAAAAAGGCATCTTATTATATTTTTGCTTCGCAATAACAGCAACGGAGTTAACACCGCGGTAGCGGCATGGCAGACCTTCTGTAAAGTAAAGAGTCCTTCCAGTAAAGAGTCCTTAAACCTGCTCCTAGACGCTCACTTCCCGGGGAGCCAACAAGCAGGTTATCCTCCTGAAAGGGGAGCAGGAGAGGGAATCGAATTAGACACTCCTATCAGACCGCAACATGAAATGGTCCATTCATAGTTTCAAACCGTGCAAATCGCCGGGACCGGACGGGATAACACCGGCTCACATCCAACAAGCAGGACAATTAGCCATAAACTGGTTGAAAAAATATCTTCCAATCCATCCAGGCGGTAGGAGAACTACCAACAGCGTGGCAAAAAACAAAAATGGTTTTTATTCCCAAGGCAGGGAAGGCCACTCACACCACAGCAAAGGATTGTAGGCCAATAAGCCTAACATCATTCCTGCTTAAGAGCTTTGAAAGAATGATAAGCCTACACATAAGGGCCACCATAGACCCGACACAAATATCAGTGGCACAGCACGCTTACACCAAAGGTTTGTCAACCGAATCGGCACTACACTTGGTGGTAAGCAGCATCGAGAAATCACTCAGCATCAAGGAATACACACTGATCGCCTTCCTGGATATAGAGGGAGCCTTCAATAACGTGCTTCCCACTGCTATAACAGAATCTCTCACAGAACTAGGGGTTGAGCCGCCAATGGTGAGGCTAATCCATAAATTGTTGATAAGCAGAATTTTCACAGCCACACTATGGACCTCAACCAAGACTAGACTAGTGAATAGAGGCACCCCGCAAGGAGGTGTACTAACACCCCTCTTGTGGAATATCGCAGATTCTGGCAGGAGGAGGTTGTAAGGTTGTGGCATACGCAGACGACGTCGCCATCATCTTTAATGGAAAATATCCACAAACACTTTGCGGTCTTATGACCGCTGAACTTAAAATACTATCGGAATGGACGATAGCGAACGGACTCGGGGTAAATCGCTCGAAAACGGAACTTGTTCTATTTACAAATAGATACAAAATTAGACAACTCAACCCACCCATTCTAAACAATTGTAATCTCTCTTTTATCGATCACGCCAGGTACTTGATGTTAGTACTAGATAAGCGCCTCAAATGGGGTTTAAACAACCAAGAGAGAACCAAGAAAGCGAACATTGCACTTTACTCCTGTAAAAAAGCAATTGGGCTAAGATGGGGCATGTCCCCCAGAATAGATAACTGGATATACACAGCGGTAGTCAAGCCAATCCTTCTGTACGGAGTGGCTCTGTGGTGAACCGCCTTGCACAAACAATGCATACTGACTCCTCTAAACAAAGTACAGCGAATGGCGGCTTTGTGTATTAGTGGAGCCCTTCGAACCACCCCGAATGAAGCGCTGAATGCGATCTTGAACCTCCCTAGCCTGGACTTAGCAGGCATGGCCAAATCGGCAGCTATTCGACTGAGGGACACAGGGCAGTGGAAAGCCCAATTTTATGGCCATGCTAAAATTCTCCAGCATGATAAATCGATTCCGAAGATCACGGATCTATGCAAATCCATTGAATATAGTCACACACCCTTTGAGGCCCTGATTCCAGATAGAGAGGAATGGGAGCAGGGCCGACCGGGACGACGGGCGCAATCTGTTTCTATACAGATGGCTCCAAATTAGAAGGACACGTTGGCGGAGGTATATACTCCGAACAATTAGATATCAGGAAGTCATTCAGGCTCCTGGACCACTGTAGCGCCTTTCAGGCGGAGGTCCACGCTATAAAAGAAGCACTAACCTGTTTAGGGAACATAAGCCTCCAAAGAGGACACCTAAACATATATAGTGACAGCCAAGCGGCTATTAAATAGATCTACTTGACAAACACCAACTCCCATACAATAGCAGACTGTCGCAGATCTCTCCACGAGATGGCAAATCAGTTTACTATCAGCCTAATATGGGTTCCGGGATATCGTAGGCAACTTCATAGCGGACGAATTAGCCAGGCAGGGCACCACCAAGCCTCTCCTCCCAGGAGAGGAGAATGTCGTTATGCCCATGGCTACTTGCAAGCTAAATTTAAAAAACTAGCCAACACCCATTGGTAAAACGCACCACAGTGTCGTATCTCTCAACAGACATGGCCTGTGATAAACAACAAAAAAACCTCGGAGTTACTCAAACTCAGCCGCACAGAGTGTGGCATGTTGATTCGAGCTCTTACAGGCCACTGGCTTGTTGGCGCACATGCCGGCAGGCTAAAAGCCCCGCAAAATGATTTCTGCAGAAGCTGCAGGGATGAGGAAGAAGTGGAAACGGTAGAACACCTTCTCTGCTTCTGCCCAGCCCTATGCAGACTCAGACTGAAACACTTCGGAAGTCCCTTCATCGACGATCTTACCGAAGTATCGGATATTAATCTCAAAGTGCCTTTATTAAATCTTCCGGATGGAAGACATGCTGATCAGCCTAACACAGGTTGAAGCTACTAGAAACGGGACCCTAGAGAAGGAAAAACGAGATCATGCGGCAGCACAATCGACCCATAGAGGTCTAAGTGTGTGGGACTATAGTCCGACAGCCGTCCTAACCTAACCTAACCCAATTTAAGATTTAACCAAGATATATATATATATCTATATATATATACCAAGACTAAGGGAAAAATAATATTTTAAGATTTTTCCAAGATAATAATCAAAACTAAAATAATTATAGTAATTTATCAGTAATCAGAATAAAAACCACAACTGGAATCAGGGCAGGTTTAACAAAATCAGTGGAACACTTATAGACCGCAACAAAGTAAAAAAGAGTCAATGGAGATATGCGAATCTATTCAGATTCAGAATAGGGAAAATACCGTTTATAATCAAGGCTATAACATACGAGTATATATGAATAACAATTATAATCGGAATATATCCACAGTGTGGCTGACAGGAGGCTGAAACCGAGAGAATTTGCACTAGCGGGGCACGCTTTATGGTCCGATACTAGCTCGTCGGCATTGGGGGTGGAGGTCTTGCTCGGACAGATTCACACTCAAGTCACACAGTGTCATTAATAAATTTATAAGAAATTTGAGCGTACTGCGACGGAAGAAAGGAGATATTCAGGTCTCATCCCATTCCTTTTAATGAGGACTAATATACGATTGAATACCAGAAATAACTAAACGATTTACCCGCTCGGCACCGTTAGGTTGGGGCGAATAGACGGCGGTCAGAGTGTGCGAAACTCCATATTGGCACATCAGTTTCTGAAAGGCTTCTGATCGAGATTGAGACCCGTTGTCTGACACGGCCGTTTCGGGAACTCCAAAGGTTGCGTTGATCCTTTTGACGGGCTTTAAAAACACGATTTTAGAGAAATGAAAATGAAATCGAGAACAAAAAATATTTTGGAACTGGGTACGGCCCTAGAAAGTGAATATAGATACGCTGAAAGAATCGTAAGGTTTCAGGTGCGTTGCCCATCGGTGGTCTTAAAATCTGGTTCGGTAATGTAGGGATGTTTTCCCAGCCAGGATATGCTCAGGGGTTAGCTAGGGCCTCCGGGATAATCGAGTGGTACGTGACAAAAGGTACGTGACTAGACCTAAGACCGGACCTAGGGTTTCGTTACTAATAACTACGCTACTAATAACTACGATGAATTTCATTTCTCGGGCGGACCCAGGGTTTCGCTAAACTCGGGCGGACCCAGGGTTTTATTACAAATTACGATAAAACTCGGGCGGACCCAGAGTTTTATTGATAACTAGGATATAACTCTATTAACGGCCGATATGTTAGTTAATTACGAGTAGGGGTTACGGTTCCGTTACGTTTGATCGATTCTCGGGCTAGGGTTATTATCATTCGTTATAATTAATTTATTTATTCGACGGGCTTGATAGAGACGGGTCGAAAGTCAAGGAAAAGGAATACACACTCGTTGTCAAAATTATAATTCATTAAATTTGTCTTTATTCAATTCAATTATACTTCACACAAATCTCCGTCTATAGTTTTTTTGTTCTAATCGCGTTTCTCGCTGCACCAGTAAAAATCCTGCACGACTATACCGTTTCGCTTACCGACTACAAAAACCGCGTGGTCTGCCTAATTGCGACTTACCACGTCTTCCTAAGTAGGTCTATCCGTCTCCGATGTTCGTGTGTCAATCCCCCTGAGTTCCTTGAATTTTTTTCGTTCTCCTGCTCTTGGGGTGAATTTCTTAGGCAACTGCGTAGGAGTTGTTCCCGGCCTCGCCTCTCTTTCCCGCTCTCGTCTCTCCCTTCTACTTATCAAATAATAAATTTATGTTTGTTTGCGCCTAGGCTTATTATACTAATAATTTAATGCATTGTTATCTGTTAAAGCTTATAAAAATCAAAAGGAATAACAATAATAACAATAACAAAAGTATCGTATTTCCTTCTCCCCTCCGTGGGGATCGGGAATAATCGGATCGGCGGCGTCGGAATCGCGGTCACACCCCCCCTTACTACGGCAAGGGCCGTTTTCCCTTCTGCGTCCACATTCCGTGTCCCTCGATACACGTCCCCATCGACTTCTCGGGTGAAGCGGTCCCTCTTTGTCCTTGCGGCACAAATCTCGACAATTCGTAGACTAACTCCTCCGGGAGCATACGGCCGGGCGTGTAGTCCCTGTAGGTCTCCGGTGCTTCCAACAACGCCCGTCGAGGGGTCTCAGTAGCGGCTCGCTCTAGCGTCTCGATGTCGTCGTATAACCCTCTTCGACGTTTTCCAGTCCTAGGTCGAAATCAATCACGTCCAGGTCCTCTACTCCGTCCTCTGGTCCGGGTTCCGCCTCTGGTATAGATTGGGCTTCCTCGGGCTCGATCGTTGCGGCTCTAGAGTTGCGTCGTCGGAGACTTAGAGTCGGGAAGCTAGTATCTTGGGAAACTTCCCACTCGTCCCCGGACGACTCAGCGTATCTACGCGCAGGAGCGGTTGGTCGTCCTCTTGCTCGTCTTCCTCGGACGGGATGGAGTCCCAGGTGCAATACTTCCGCGGGCGTATCCGACGGCGTCGTGCGACTCCGGGTTCCTCAGCGGCATCTTGTTTGTCATTTGTCGCCTAACCTGTGCTCCGTCTGTCCTCGCGACTCTGCATGGCATTGTCGCCTTCCTCCTGGGGTGGGGGCGTGGGTTCCCGGGCCACCTGGGTGTTCTCGTTGGAGTACCCTTCCCTCCATGCTGCTCGTGCAGCCAGGGGAGGTGCACGAGTGCTGCCGCAGTTTGACTCAAACTGGAACGCGGGACCTAGTCCTAGTGGTGGAATTATGTCCATCGTCACCTGCCGCCCAGTGGTAATCCTCTCGTTCCCTAACGAAGCTGGCAGTCCACTCGCTGTCTTCATCCTCCTCTTCTTCGGACTCTTGTAACTCCCTGCTTCATACGTATGCCCACCCAGGTTGGCAAAGAATGCTGGGTGAGGGGAATGACACCGCCCGCGGGGAAAAGGATGGAAGCCCCTGTACGTCGAGGGAGGAGATTCCTCCGTTGAGAGGATGTCGTGAAATCCGAGGACGCGTAATGGGGTGACGCATACTGGGGAGACGCGTACCGTGGAGACGCACCCCTGTGGGATGTACTCCTAAGTGAGGTGTCCCGGGTTGACTCGTCTGGTGGCTCACTCGAGCATGATGGGTTGTCCCTTTCTGCTTCCGTCGCAGCCTCCCCGTCACTGTCTTCCGTGCCCGCCAAGTTGAGGTCGATAGGACCGTCGTATAAACTTCAGGACCCGGAACGGGCCGTCATATTTCGTCGCCAATTTCGCCGCGAAGCCGTCGACTCCTCTAGATAGTTGGTGTTGTTTTACTAACACGAGAGAGCCCAAGGCGGGGCGCCATTCGCGTCTTCTCAGGTCGGCATTCGCCCGCTCCGCATTAATTTTGACGAACTCAAATATTTCCTTTATCTTGGCCGCTTTGATTGTGAAGTCTTCTGGGGTGTTCCCGTTCCCTCGTGTCTTCTCTTCGTATAGCGCCTTGGGCATCCTTGGATCGCGGCCTTGCATTAGGAAAATGGGGCTGAAGTTTGTAGTATCTGAGATACTAGAGTTGACTGCCAGTGTTATCTCTGGTAGTGGGTTGTCCCAACTTTCCTGTTCACCCTCGATGAATTGCGCGATCATGCTTTTGACGGTGCGGCTTGCACGCTCCGTAGGATTGTCGTGGGGCGAGTATGGCGCCGTATACTGTAACTCACATCCAAGTTCTCGCATATATTCTTTGAAGGCGCGGCTTGTAAACTACGTGCCGTTGTCACACACGAACGTGCGTGGGACCCCAAAGTGTCCAAGAATACGCTCGCGGAATGCCTTGATTAGGGTCAAGGTGGTGGCCTTCTTGAGTGGGATGAGTTCAACCCATTTGGCAAACGCGTCGAAGAAAACCAACAACATTGTGTTACCGGACTTTGACTTCGGCAAAGGTCCAACAAAGTCGGCACACTATGTCGAACAGGGTTCTTCTATTCGACGAGACAGCGTCTGTCCCGCCGGCTTCTGTTGGTCGACCTTGAACCTTTGGCAGGATAGACAGTCTTGAACATACCTTTTCGCATCTCGACACATCCCTGGCCAGTAGCACTTCGAAGCGACCCGTAGGATCGTCTTCCGTATGCCAAGATGTCCTGCCGTTGGTGCATCGCGACACTCTGCCAGTACTCGTCTCCAGTGGTGTTGAGGTACGCACAGCTTCCATAACCCTCTTCGACGTTTTCCAGTCCTAGGTCGAAATCGATCACGTCCAGGTCCTCTACTCCGGCCTCTGTTCCGGGTTCCGCCTCTGGTATAGATTGGGCTTCCTCGGGCTCGATCGTCGCAGTCGGGAAGCTAGTATCTTGGGAAACTTCCCACACCCGCTCCCGTAGGACCGGTTGGCGTCGTGCGACTCCGGTTCCCTCAGCGGCATCTTGTTCGTCATTTGTCGCCTGTCCTGTGCTCCGTCTGTCCTCGCGACTCTGCATGGCATTGTTGCCTTCCTCCTGGGGTGGGGGCGTGGGTTCCCGGGCCACCTGGGTGTTCTCGTTGGAGTATCCTTCCCTCCATGCTGCTCGTGCAGCCAAGGGAGGTGCACAAGTGTTGCCGCAGTTTGACTTGGGTGACCCGATATCCCCCAGGGATTGTCGGCCAGTGGTAATCCTCTCGTTCCCTTACGAAGCTGGCAGTCCACTCGCTGTCTTCATCCTCCTCTTCTTCTGACTCTTGTGACTCCCTGTACCAGTCCACCGTTTGGGGTTAGGAAAGCGACCTCCGGTGGGTGCGTAGTCGGCGTGTCGGTCTTCATACGTATGCTCCCTCAGGTTGGCAAAGGATGCTGGGTGAGGGGAATGACACCGGCCGCGGGGAAAAGGTTGGTAGCCCATGTACGTCGAGGGAGAAGATTCCTCCGTTGAGAAACGTGGGTTCGACTGGGACCAGGATGTCGTGAAATCCGAGGACGCGTAATGGGGTGACGCATACTGGGGAGACGCGTAGCGTGGGGACGCATACCGGGGAGACGCGTACCGTGGAGACGCACCCCTGTGGGATGTAATCCCAAGTGAGGTGTCCCGGGTTGACTCGTCTGGTGGCTCACTCGAGACCGATGGGTTGTCCCTTTCTGCTTCCGTCGCAGCCTCCTCGTCACTGTCTTCCGTGCCCGCCAAGGTGAGGTCGACAGGACCGTCCTTCGATTCGGATCCACCGTCGTCCATCTCGCCATCCTCGCCGGTCCAATCTTGAGTGGAGTCTGACTCTTCTTCTTCCATAGCATCTGTAGTGGGTAGATACATTACTTTATATAACTGACCCTAAGATTTCCCTGCCTACTGGTGCAGCTTAAAATAAAGGCCCTATATCTAGTTACAATCTTAAGATACTTGATGTTAGTTAAGGACACCTTACATTACTTCTTCACCTTCCCCTGTCTCATCGCCTCGAAATTCTCTCAACTCTGCAATGTTGGCCACTTTCCTCTTACGTTCCCCGGGCCTCTGGATTCGTACGATGTTCGGCGATATAAGCTTCAGGACCCGGAACGGGCCGACATATTTCGGCGCCAATTTCGCCGCGAAGCTGTCGACTTCTCTGGACAGTTGGTGTTGTTTTACTAACACGAGAGAGCCCAAGGCGGGGCGCCATTCGCGTCTTCTCAGGTTATAGTGGCGCATCTGTTCGGCATTCGCCCGCTCCGCATTAATTTTGACGAACTCAGATATTTCCTTCATCTTGGCCGCTTTGATTGTGAAGTCTTCTTGGGTGTTCCCGTTCCCTCGTGTCTTCTCTTCGTATAGCGCCTTGGGCATCCTTGGTTCGCGGCCTTGCATCAGGAAAATGGGGCTGAGTTTTGTAGTATCTGAGATACTAGAGTTGACTGCCAGTGTTATCTCTGGTAGAAGGTTATCTCAACTTGCCTGTTCACCCTCGATGAATTGCGCGATTATGGTTTTGACGGTGCGGCTTGCACGCTCCGTAGGATTGTCGTGGGGCGAGTATGGCGCCGTATACAAGTGTGAGTACATCCAAGTTCTCGCATACATTCTTTGAAGGCGCGGCTTGTAAACTACGTGCCGTTTTCACACACGAACGTGCGTGGGACCCCAAAGTGTCCAAGAATACGCTCGCGGAATGCCTTGATTAGGGCCTTTCTGCTTCCGTCGCAGCCTCCCCGTCACTGTCTTCCGTGCCCGCCAAGTTGAGGTCGATAGGACCGTCGTATAAACTTCAGGACCCGGAACGGGCCGTCATATTTCGTCGCCAATTTCGCCGCGAAGCCGTCGACTCCTCTAGATAGTTGGTGTTGTTTTACTAACACGAGAGAGCCCAAGGCGGGGCGCCATTCGCGTCTTCTCAGGTCGGCATTCGCCCGCTCCGCATTAATTTTGACGAACTCAAATATTTCCTTTATCTTGGCCGCTTTGATTGTGAAGTCTTCTGGGGTGTTCCCGTTCCCTCGTGTCTTCTCTTCGTATAGCGCCTTGGGCATCCTTGGATCGCGGCCTTGCATTAGGAAAATGGGGCTGAAGTTTGTAGTATCTGAGATACTAGAGTTGACTGCCAGTGTTATCTCTGGTAGTGGGTTGTCCCAACTTTCCTGTTCACCCTCGATGAATTGCGCGATCATGCTTTTGACGGTGCGGCTTGCACGCTCCGTAGGATTGTCGTGGGGCGAGTATGGCGCCGTATACTGTAACTCACATCCAAGTTCTCGCATATATTCTTTGAAGGCGCGGCTTGTAAACTACGTGCCGTTGTCACACACGAACGTGCGTGGGACCCCAAAGTGTCCAAGAATACGCTCGCGGAATGCCTTGATTAGGGTCAAGGTGGTGGCCTTCTTGAGTGGGATGAGTTCAACCCATTTGGCAAACGCGTCGAAGAAAACTAACAACATTGTGTTACCGGACTTTGACTTCGGCAAAGGTCCAACAAAGTCGGCACACTATGTCGAACAGGGTTCTTCTATTCGACGAGACAGCGTCTGTCCCGCCGGCTTCTGTTGGTCGACCTTGAACCTTTGGCAGGATAGACAGTCTTGAACATACCTTTTCGCATCTCGACACATCCCTGGCCAGTAGCACTTCGAAGCGACCCGTAGGATCGTCTTCCGTATGCCAAGATGTCCTGCCGTTGGTGCATCGCGACACTCTGCCAGTACTCGTCTCCAGTGGTGTTGAGGTACGCACAGCTTCCATGGCACGAAATCGGCGTAGTCTGGTCGGGTTCCTAGAGTCTAGTAACAACATGAAGGCTCATTTAACAAATAGTTTCTCAACTACATAGAGAAATGGTAAATGGTATAACATGCATGAACAATATACCAAGACAACCAAACAATAATTACAGTAACCAAAGGGATAAAAATAACTTAAGATTTAACCAATATATATATATATATCTATATATATATATACCAAGACTAAGGGAATAATAATATTTTAAGATTTTTCCAAGATAATAATCAAAACTAAAATAATTATAGTAATCAGAATAAAAACAACAACTGGAATCAGGGCAGGTTTAATAAAATCAGTGGAACACTTATAGACCGCAACAAAGTAAAAAAGAGTCAATGGAGATATGCGAATCTATTCAGATTCAGAACAGGGAAAATAACGTTTATAATCAAGGCTATAATATATATCAGAATAATAGTTATAATCGGAATAAATAGAACCAAACTAAAAGAGTTAAAATACAGAACACGCAGCAAAGTCAACCCCAAAAATAAAAAAATTAGCGACGGGAAATATTAACCAACCGTCTAACAAGACAAAAGGGTTGAACAATATTGATTTTAAGGACAAAAGTCAGCATGCAGCATGAATATAGCATACTAACAAGAAATGAATAGTTAACAAGAAATGATAATAAAATAAATAAAAAGTTAAAATTATTAATTGGCACTGGGGCAAATTCTTGCTATATTAAAAAAGAAATTTATAAAAGTAGAAATGTGCTGAGGGACCAAAGGGAAATGGAAATATGCAAGCAGCAAAGCGAGATTGATATGCGCCACCTACCGGCGGAAATTTTTTTTTTGTGTCAATCGATAGGTATTGACGATAAAAAGCGTTAAAAAGGGCGTGGCAAACTTTGTTCAATCGATAGGTATTGATGAGAACAATACATTTCAGTTAAAATTTTTATTCTAGCATTAAAACTGTAGGAGCCACAGTCTGGGGCGGCTTGTGGGCGTTACAGTGGGCGTGTCACATTGCTGAAACAAACTTGCGCTGCGTAAGAAGCTCAGGAATCTGCATGCCAAATCTCAATAGCCTATCTCTTATAGTTTCCGAGATCTCAGCGTTCATCCGGACGGACGGACAGACATCCAGACTGACATGGCTAGATCGACTCGGCTACTGATCCTGATCAAGAATATATATACTTTATGGGATCGGAAACGCTTCCTTCTATTTGTTACATACTTTCCGACGAATCTAGTATACCCTTTTACTCTACGAGTAACGGGTATAAAAATGTATCCACAGTGTGCAACTGGTAAATATAGGAGGCTGAAACTGAGAGAATCTGTACTAGCGGGGCACTCTTTATGGTCCGGTACTAGCTCGTCGGCATTGGGGGTGGAGGTCTTGCTCGGACAGATTCACACTAAAGTCACACAGTGTCATTAATAAATTTATAAGAAATTTGAGCGTACTGCGACGGAAGAAAGGAGATATTCAGGGTCTCATCACATTCCTTTTAATGAGGACTAATATACGATTGGATACCAGAAATAACTAAATGATTTACCCGCTCGGCAGCGTTAGCTTGGGGCGAACAGTCGGCGGTCAGAGTGTGCGAAACTCCATATTGGCACATCAGTTTCTGAAAGGCTTCTGATCGAGATTGAGACCCGTTGTCTGACACGGGTCAGAGGTTGCGTTGATCCTTTTAACTGGCTTTAAAAACACGAATTTAGAGAAAGGAAAATGAAATCGAGAACAAAAAATATTTTGGAACTGGGTACGGCCGTAGAAAGTGAATATAGATACGCTGAAAGAATCGTAAGGTTTCAGGTGCATTGCCCATTGGTGGTCTTTAAATCTGGTTCGGTGGTGTAAGGATGTTTTCCCAGCCAGGATATGCTCAGGGGTTGGCTAGGGCCTCCGGGTTAATCGAGTGAGTTTTGAGGCGTGGTGTTTATAATTAGGAGAGGAAATCGAACCAAAAGGTACGTGACTAAACCTAAGACTAGTTACCGAGTTCGGGCAGACCCTGGACTTGGTAAACAGCTATTGTAGAAAGCTCGGGCGGACCCAGGGTTTCTTTACTAATAACTACGATAAAACTCGGGGGACCCAGGGTTTCCCTACTAATAACTACGATAAAACTCGGGCAGACCAAGGGTTTTATTACTAATTACGATAGAACTCGGGCGGACCCAGGGTTTCGCTACTAATAGCTACGATAAAACTCGGGCGGACAGAGGGTTTTATTAATAACTACGATGAAACTCGGGCAGACCCAGGGTTTCGCTAAACTCGGGCGGACCCGGGGTTTTATTACTAATTACGATAAAACTCGGGCGGACCCAGGGTTTTATTACCAATTACAATAAAACTCGGGCGGACCCAGAGTTTTATTGATAACTAGGATATAACTCTATTAACGGCCGATATGTTAATTAATTACGCGTAGGGGTTACGGTTCCGTTAGGTTTGATCGATTCTCGGGTTAGGGTTATTATCATTCGTTATAATTAATTTATTTATTCGACGGGCTTGATAGAGACGGGTCGAAAGTCAAGGAAAAGGAATACACACTCGTTGTCAAAATTATAATTCAATAAATTTGTCTTTATTTACCGTAGGCTTTTCTCGCCTTCTCGTCTCGTTCACACAACTTCACAAATCTCCGTCTACGATTTTTTTGTTCTAATCGCGTTTCTCGCTGCACCAGTACAAATCCTGCACAACTATACCGTTACGCTTACCGACTACAAAGACCGCGTGGTCTGCCTAATTGCGACTTATCTCGCCTTCCTAAGTAGGTCTATTCGTCTCCGATGTTCGTGTGTCAATCCCCCTGAGTTCCTTCAATTTTTTTCGTTCTCCTGGCCTTGGCCCTTCCGATCTCACCATTTTCTCACCACGCAGTCGCAGTGGTGAACTTTTCGGCAATTTCGAGACTCTCTTTTCTCCGTTTGGCAACAGCAACTCCTCTGCTCTGCCAAGCTCGCTTTTCGATATTCCCTCTCGCTCTCCGTTGTCGTCGACCGCGCAGTCGCTGAGGTGGGCTTTGCCTTTCGTTTAGGTCGTTCAGTTTACTATAACTTTACTATAATATATTTATGTTTGTTTGCGCCTAGGCTTATTATACTAATTTTATAATCCATTGTTATATCTTAAAGCTTATAAAAATCAAAAGGAATAACAATAATAACAATAACAAAAGTATCGTATTTCCTTCTCCCCTCCGTGGGAATCGGGAATAATCGGATCGGCGGCGTCGGAATCGCGGTCACACCCCCCCTTACTACGGCAAGGGCCGTTTTCCCTTCTGCGTCCACATTCCGTGTCCCTCGATACACGTCCCCATCGACTTCTCGGGTGAAGCGGTCCCTCTTTGTCCTTGCGGCACAAATCTCGACAATTCGTCCACTAACTCCTCCGGGAGCATACGGCCGGGCGTGTAGACCCTCCAGGTCTCCGGTGCTTCCAACAACGCCCGTCGAGGGGTCTCAGTAGCGGCTCGCTCTAGCGTCTCGATGTCGTCGTATAACCCTCTTCGACGTTTTCCAGTCCTAGGTCGAAATCGATCACGTCCAGGTCCTCTACTCCGGCCTCTGTTCCGGGTTCCGCCTCTTGTATAGATTGGGCTTCCTCGGGCTCGATCGTCGCAGTCGGGAAGCTAGTATCTTGGGAAACTTCCCACACCCGCTCCCGTAGGACCGGTTGGCGTCGTGCGACTCCGGTTCCCTCAGCGGCATCTTGTTCGTCATTTGTCGCCTGTCCTGTGCTCCGTCTGTCCTCGCGACTCTGCATGGCATTGTTGCCTTCCTCCTGGGGTGGGGGCGTGGGTTCCCGGGCCACCTGGGTGTTCTCGTTGGAGTATCCTTCCCTCCATGCTGCTCGTGCAGCCAAGGGAGGTGCACAAGTGTTGCCGCAGTTTGACTTGGGTGACCCGATATCCCCCAGGGATTGTCGGCCAGTGGTAATCCTCTCGTTCCCTTACGAAGCTGGCAGTCCACTCGCTGTCTTCATCCTCCTCTTCTTCTGACTCTTGTGACTCCCTGTACCAGTCCACCGTTTGGGGTTAGGAAAGCGACCTCCGGTGGGTGCGTAGTCGGCGTGTCGGTCTTCATACGTATGCCCCCCCAGGTTGGCAAAGGATGCTGGGTGAGGGGAATGACACCGGCCGCGGGGAAAAGGTTGGTAGCCCATGTACGTCGAGGGAGAAGATTCCTCCGTTGAGAAACGTGGGTTCGACTGGGACCAGGATGTCGTGAAATCCGAGGACGCGTAATGGGGTGACGCATACTGGGGAGACGCGTAGCGTGGGGACGCATACCGGGGAGACGCGTACCGTGGAGACGCACCCCTGTGGGATGTAATCCCAAGTGAGGTGTCCCGGGTTGACTCGTCTGGTGGCTCACTCGAGACCGATGGGTTGTCCCTTTCTGCTTCCGTCGCAGCCTCCTCGTCACTGTCTTCCGTGCCCGCCAAGGTGAGGTCGACAGGACCGTCCTTCGATTCGGATCCACCGTCGTCCATCTCGCCATCCTCGCCGGTCCAATCTTGAGTGGAGTCTGACTCTTCTTCTTCCATAGCATCTGTAGTGGGTAGATACATTACTTTATATAACTGACCCTAAGATTTCCCTGCCTACTGGTGCAGCTTAAAATAAAGGCCCTATATCTAGTTACAATCTTAAGATACTTGATGTTAGTTAAGGACACCTTACATTACTTCTTCACCTTCCCCTGTCTCATCGCCTCGAAATTCTCTCAACTCTGCAATGTTGGCCACTTTCCTCTTACGTTCCCCGGGCCTCTGGATTCGTACGATGTTCGGCGATATAAGCTTCAGGACCCGGAACGGGCCGACATATTTCGGCGCCAATTTCGCCGCGAAGCTGTCGACTTCTCTGGACAGTTGGTGTTGTTTTACTAACACGAGAGAGCCCAAGGCGGGGCGCCATTCGCGTCTTCTCAGGTTATAGTGGCGCATCTGTTCGGCATTCGCCCGCTCCGCATTAATTTTGACGAACTCAGATATTTCCTTCATCTTGGCCGCTTTGATTGTGAAGTCTTCTTGGGTGTTCCCGTTCCCTCGTGTCTTCTCTTCGTATAGCGCCTTGGGCATCCTTGGTTCGCGGCCTTGCATCAGGAAAATGGGGCTGAGTTTTGTAGTATCTGAGATACTAGAGTTGACTGCCAGTGTTATCTCTGGTAGAAGGTTATCTCAACTTGCCTGTTCACCCTCGATGAATTGCGCGATTATGGTTTTGACGGTGCGGCTTGCACGCTCCGTATGATTGTCGTGGGGCGAGTATGGCGCCGTATACAAGTGTGAGTACATCCAAGTTCTCGCATACATTCTTTGAAGGCGCGGCTTGTAAACTACGTGCCGTTTTCACACACGAACGTGCGTGGGACCCCAAAGTGTCCAAGAATACGCTCGCGGAATGCCTTGATTAGGGTCGCGGTGGTGGACCTCTTGAGTGGGATGAGTTCAACCCATTTGGCAAAGGCGTCGAAGAAAACCAACAACATTGTGTTACCGGACCTTGACTTCGGCAAAGGTCCAACAAAGTCGGCACGCCATGTCGAACAGGGTTCTTCTATTCGACGAGACAGCATCTGTCCCGCCGGCTTCTGTTGGTCGACCTTGAACCTTTGGCAGGATAGACAGTCTTGAACATACCTTTTCGCATCTCGATACATCCCTGGCCAGTAGTACTTCGAAGCGACCCGTAGGATCGTCTTCCGTATGCCAAGATGTCCTGCCGTTGGTGCATCGTGACACTCTGCCAGTACTCGTCTCCTGTGGTGTTGAGGTACGCACAGCTTCCATGGCACGAAATCGGCGTAGGGTCCCTAGAGTCTAGTAACAACATGAAGGCTCATTTCACAAATAGTTTCTCAACTACATAGAGAAATTATGACCAGCCAACCTCGGGTGGCAATGGTAAAACCTGCATGAACAATATACCAAGACAACCAAACAACCAGCGTGCTGACCGGCCGGCTTCCCCTTTCCCCGCCGCGATGCCGACTCAGCGCGGCAACATGCGCCGGCCGGCCGCTGACCTACCTGCCCCCCGCACCCCGTGCGGAGTCAGCACAACGACATCCGCTGGCCTGGCTCGGGAACGCTGACCGCTCACCGTGCAAGTGGAGCACGGTGAGAACTGCAAGGTCGGCAAAACTTCAGCCGGCCGCTGACGCTGACGCTGACGCCAACGTCGACGCCGGGACTGCACTCACCGGGCTCTGGCAGGTGTCGGCGCAGAAGACTGGGGCAGAGCCAATTGGACCGGCAAACCAAGACGACTTATCAACTTAGATTTATTAAGTAAAGAATTATTATAACGAACTCTAAAGGCCGACGCTATTCATTGGGAGGAGCACTAACACACATAAAGGGCAACTCTACCGATCGTGAAGAACGAGCTACGCTTGGGACTGCACGAGCACTCAGGAATGTCTAGGTATTGAGTCGGTCCTTCCCGGGGACATGCGAGGCCCCTCGGGAAGGACTTAACTGGCGTCCGAACAGGGACCTCTCCATTAAGCGATGAGGATCCCTAGGACAAAAAGTGGGAGGTGAAAACTGTGTGTGTCGTGTGAAAAAAATTTCTTTTGAAAAAATTTTTAAAAAATGAAATAAATGTGGAAAAAAGTATATGACAAGAAAATGCATTCCCAGTCGATTCCGAGACAAATGAACGAGAAAAAATAATTAATTAAAGTGACCGACCCGCTGCGGTGATCTAATTCACGAGCGCAAAAGGTTATAGTGAAACAAAAGAAGCGGCCAAACCGCCGCGGTGGTTTGTGTGTTGCAAATATAAAGAAATATAAATTTTGATAACCGCTGCGGTAACTTGTTTACGAGTGGCCACCCTCTATAATAAAAAATATATAAAGTGGAAAGTGGTGTGGGTAATTCACTAGATACGCTCAGTGTTACCAGCACAGGAAGAGCCGCCTAGTGGATTGTGTGGTAACCGTACCTTAGTAGGTGGTAAAACCAAAAAGGAACAATACGGCCCACCGTGCCTAACATCGAATAAAGAAGGGAATCGGAACGAAAACAAAAAATATACAACAAATATGTTAAAAAAAATATACAACAAATATGTTAAAAAGAATTTACAACAAATATGTTAAAAAGAATATACAACAAATATGTAAAAAAAAAATAATATACAAAAAATATAAAAAAATATACAACAAATACGAAAAAATATATACCACAAAAAAAAGAAATTTATACAATATATACAACCACGAAACAAGTATAAAAAGCTTGAACACACGCAAAAATTCACTTCCCGCTTTAAAAAAAAAAAAAAAAAAAAATTTTGTACCTATACTAAAATAATTTTTTTTTATAGAATCTGCACTTTGTAAGTGACCAACTCAACACACGAAGAACATAACTGGAACACAAATATAACTACACGAATCACGGGTGAGTGAAGCTTTTTCAGCGAATTTATTAAATAAAAATATATCCCATCAAAATCTTATCCGTCACCCCATTGTCTTTTAAAAAATCCCAAGACTTTCATTTAAAAAAAAAACCCCAAGACTTTGAATCGATTTTTTTTAATATGGAGGAAATGAAGGCAGCACTTACCAAATTTGAGGCAACCTTGGCCTTGTTGCTTGGCCAGATGGTCGATGTTAAAGAGGATGTGAAAAAGGTTAGTGACAAGGTAGCGAGCCTAGAGGAGACTCGAGAAAAAGTTAACGAAGTTGCTCCTCAATCAAAGCCTTTGACCCCCGCTCGTACGGAGTACGAGTTAAAAGAGATAGCTAGATTGCCAGATTGTGTAAAGGAATTGCAGGTGTTTGAGGGCGAAGCTGGTGGCTACGACCCTTGGATGGGTGGAGCGGAGGCCATTCTGAAGGACTACGAGATAATCAAGGAAAGGCCTCTCTATCGTTCTATAGTCGTTAGCATTAGGCAAAAGATTAGGGGTAGTGCCGAGACGACCCTTTTGTCGTACAACGTGGCAGAAGACGACTGGCCCGAGACGAAACGCGTCCTGATGCTCCACTACGCCGATAAGCGGGATCTGCGCACGCTGGAATACCAGATGGGGCAAATGACTCAGGGGGCGAAGACGATAGACGCGTTTTACTCAGGAATAAATGCTCATTTTGCCCTGATAATACGCTGTCTTAAAAATGGTAACCAAAACCCGGAGATTCTTAGCGCGCTCGTCGAAACCTATAGGGACAGAGCCTTGGACGTTTTTATCAGAGGTCTGAGCGGTGACCTCTCGAAGCTATTAGTTATTCGCGGCCCAAAGAATTTGCCAGAGGCCTACGCAATCTGCTTAGAATTACAGAATCTGACCTCAATGAATCATGTCACATACCCTACCAAGTTTTCATCCCCTCAGCCTTACCGCCAAAAGTACTCTTGGCCCCAACCTAACTACTCTTCCTATAACAAACAATACCAGTACCAGGACGCAGGCAGGAATTCTCAGCCCCCGCACAGATATTCAAATCCCCGAGCGATCAAAATGGAGCCCCACCAGTCCGGCCACTCCTATCGCTCGAACCAGGGTAACGATAACCCGAGCATTAAGCGCAGCCCCAGCACCTCATCTAACCTTAACCCTTTCCGGAAATCCCAAAGATTATATCAACTAAATGCTGCCCCATCCTCGGATGAGGCCGCTTTTAGCCAGCATGAAGAAAAACCCGTCAGTGAGGCTTACTACGGTGAAGCCTTACCAGACAATCAGGCTGGCCACCAACCTCACACGGAGTCTGGTAGTAGCGGGGCGGCAAATTTTATGGCCGACGCCTCTCTAGCGTTCCATACATAGAGTATGGCGTGAAAGATGGGGCTAAGCTGCAGTTTCTGATAGACACTGGCGAAAATAAGAACTTCATTAGCCCCCAGATAGCCGAGGGATGCAAGCCCTTGACGAAACCCTTCCCGGTGCAATCCGCTGGGGGGGAAATAAAAATAACGCATCAACTAACCGGACCATTCTTCAGACCCATAGGTAATGACTCTCCAGTCACCTTCTTTGTTCTTCCGCGTTTAACTGCCTTCCATGGCATTATTGGGGACGACACCCTAAAGTCCCTTAAAGCAGTCATTGATAGGAAAAATGATTCTTTAACGATAACGCCAGGAATAAAAATTCCGCTACTTGCCATGCCTTCCTTAGGTGTCCACTCCCTAATCGACAGTGAACACCCAGTAGAAGCGAAGAAATGCCTCGAATCCCTAATTTCCGAATTCTCCACGATTTTTGATCCACTCTCGCCAGGCGAGGCCGTGGACACAAGTGTCCGAGCCGAAATACGAACAAGTACCCAGGAACCCATTTATTCAAAAAGTTACCCTTACCCCGCGAACATGAGAGGAGAAGTGGAAAACCAGGTCGACGAACTCCTGCGCGAGGGAATAATTAGACCCTCCAAAAGCCCCTATTAACGTGTTTAGGAACCAACTTGTCCTTGACCCAGATAGGTTAGAATATTCTCGCGAGACCCCACATACGGAATACGTACGCCACTTGATCCCCATTGATAGCACACAAGACTTGCTACCCTGTTTATTGAAATACTTGAAACCATTAATTATCAATGGCATAAAAATTCCTGAGAGCTACTTACAATCTCTGCAAGAGCGCTGCCGGGAGAACCTCCCGGGGTACAAACTTCGCATTACGCAAAGACTGGTAACCGATGTAGCGGGTGAAGAAGAGACGATTAGAATAATAAACACAGAGCATACTAGAGCCCACAGGAATCCGAAAGAGATGAAGTTACAGATCTTGGAAAAATTTTATTTCCCCAGAATGGCCAGCCGCATTAGGTCGTTGGTCTCTTCCTACCGGACCTGTAAAATGTTTAAATATGACAGACACCCGGCCAAGCCGGAATTGCAATTAACACCTATCCCTAATTACCCATGCGAAATCCTGCACATTGACCTTTTTACGATTGAGAGTCTCAAATTCCTGAGTTGTATAGATAAATTTTCAAAATTTGCCAAACTTTTTCCGATCGAATCAAAGTCGGCAGTCCATCTCCGCGAGAAGCTGACCGAAGTCCTGCACTATTTCACAGCACCGAAAACGATAGTTTCGGACAACGAAAGGGGTCTACTCTGCCCCACAGTGCTCAATTATTTACAATCTCTCGGTATAACCGTTTATTACACATCTTCTCAGAAGACTGAAGTAAACGGCCAGGTTGAGAGATTCCACTCAACATTTCTCGAGATATACCGGTGTCTGAAAAACGACAACCGTAACTTGAAGGTAATCGAATTGGTTTTTATTGCCGTGGACAGATATAACAACTCTATCCATTCGGTGACGAACCGCAAACCAGTCGATATCTTCCTAAATAGGACTTCCAGGATAAATTATCAGGGACTCAACAATTTTAAAGAGCAGACGCAGGAAGACATAAGGGGGTTACTCCTACACAAGCAAAAAATGTCAACCGATAGGCTTAATAAACACAGAAATAGGCCGACACAGTACAACCAGGGGGACACTGTTTATGTCTCCAACAGGCAGATTAAAAGCAAGGATAAAAATCGATTCAAACCAGAGGAGGTGGAAGTTGACGGTAGGGTCACGGTCAAGACAAAATCAGGGAAAGTCTTCCATAAATCCCATATAAAAAGTTAAAGACCGCTTCGCTAAAAATGTTTCACAGACCCTTTATAAAAACAAATATAGAAAAAAACAAGGGAGAACGCTATAGTCGAGTACCTCGACTATCAGATACCCGTTACTCAGCTAAATGGAGATATGCAAGCAGCAAAGCGAGATTAAAATGCGCCACCTACCGGCGGTATACAGATTTAAGCGTTATGGGCGTTAGAGTGGGCGTGGCAAATTTTGAGACGAGACCAATACATTTCAGCTAAAATTTTTTATCTAGCATGAAAATTGTGGGTGTCACAGGGTTTTGCGGTTTGTGGGCGTTAAAGTGGGCGTGGCAAACTTTTTTTTGGGTCAATCGATAGGTATTGATGAGAACATTACATTTCAGTTAAAATTTTCTATCTATCATCAAAACTGTAGGAGCCACAGTTTTGGGCGGTTTGTGGGCGTTAGAGTGGGCGTGGCAGTCTACTGAAACAAACTTGCGCTGCGTAGGAAGCTCAGGAATCTGCACGCCAAATCTCAATAGCCTAGCTCCCATAGTTTCCGAGATCTCAGCGTTCATCCGGACAGACGGACAGACGGACATGGCTAGATCGACTGGGCTAGTGATCCTGATCAAGAATATATATACTTTATGGGGTCGGAAACGCTTCCTTCTGCCTGTTACATACTTTCCGACGAATCTAGTATACCCTTTTACTCTACGAGTAACGGGTATAATAATAAAAAAAATACAAGAATCAAGAATAAATAACAAAATTAGTAAAATATTAAAACGCCAGCCAAACTGAAATATATTAAAGGCAAAAAACCCTATACTTAGATTGAAAACAAAAAAACATACAACTAAAAATAATTAATTAAGTAATAACAATTAACAAAAATATAAACACTACGCTAAGATTA
This sequence comes from Drosophila suzukii, assembly GCF_043229965.1. NCBI lineage: Eukaryota > Metazoa > Arthropoda > Insecta > Diptera > Drosophilidae > Drosophila > Drosophila suzukii. Next base: position 981,125 of record NW_027255939.1, on the reverse strand, counting down.
AATACTAAAAAACAAAATTGAGTATCGTCTCTCCCCCAAGTATGGCGATTATTCAAGTCGCGACTGCTCTCCATATTTTCAAATATGATGCACCGGTTGTCCCCTTGCAACAAGGTACCGTCTGGAGGACCAATGGCGTCTTCAAACTGGCTCACGTCATCAATCTAGGCCGCATGCAGCAACTCATCGACCAAGTAGCAAACGAGGCTATGATAATCACCTAATCATCACTATCTGCAACACGCTTCGGAAGGAATCTCGCGCATGGATAGCGCACCAACACGGAGACAACGCTCAATCGATTGGCTAGGATCAGCCTGGAAGTGGGTCGCGGGATCACCGGACAAATCTGATTGGAATGCCATCTTGAAAGAGGAGGACAGCTTGGCAAGGAACAACAACCAGCAGTTTCGAATCAATACTAAGCTGTTTGACTCAACGCACGAATCGCTCCAGAAGCTGAACGATGTTATCGGGAGAGTCAACGCAACAGACGGGGACTTCCACGTAACGACGGCCGTTCTCCACAAGGCGATTATAATAGCGGACCAGGTCAACGAGATACTGAGAGTCTGCCAACTAGGAAAGACTGGAGTGGTCAACACGAATCTCTTGGACCGACGAAATCAGCATGATATTGGCAGAGGTGGACAGCCTTCCTTATCAAAACGTTGATACCCAGACTGTTGAAAGGAGGCCAAGCCGAATGCGACTTCTTGAGGACCAACCAGGAAACAGTGGAGCTTGTCGATGACGGCACAATTTTTTTGACAAACTTCAATGGAAGTATCCACTCCGGTCAAGAATCACCACTTAGAAGGCTCATACGTCGTGCAGTTTGACAACGAAACGATCACAATCGGCGACCGGAACTACAGCAGCTATTCGTCAACACACCTGATGGCAATGCCAGCCGTGCTAACCCAGATAAAAACTACGGGTTATGAGCTATCACTGAAGTATGTCCACGAATTCAGCATGGAGAACCTGAAAAAATTATCAGTCATGTCCAATGAGATTTTGATATCCTCCTCAGTGGAACTAGTTATAGCTCTCTCTATCATGACAGCGGTGTACCTCGTGTGGAAGAAGATAACGTCGACCAAAGGAATCCCTGAGCTGCGGGATCCGCTTGCGAACCTGGAAACGCAGGGCACCCTGGAGCCCGCAACAAAGGCCTAATAATCTGTGGGACACAGATCTTGTGGGGGGAGGAGTTAACACCGGCCAAACGCCCCCTTCCCTTCACCCCCTCTCAGCCACCCAGCAACACCAAAACATTCGAGTGGCTGCAGCCGCTAAGTTATGGTACCAGCAGCGATGGAGCAGCAGCGGGCTGACCGGCCGGCTTCCCCTTCCCCCGCCGCGATGGCGACTCAGCGCGGCAACGTGCGCCGGCCGGCCGCTGACCTACCTGCCCCCCGCACCCCGTGCGGAGTCAGCACAACGACATCCGCTGGCCTGGCTCGGGAACGCTGACCGCTCACCGTGCAAGTGGAGCACGGTGAGAACTGCAAGGTCGGCAAAACTTCAGCCGGCCGCTGACGCTGACGCTGACGCCGACGTCGACGCCGGGACTGCACTCACCGGGCTCTGGCAGGTGTCGGCTCAGAAGACTGGGGCAGAGCCAATTGGACCGGCAAACCAAGACGACTTATCAACTTAGATTTATTAAATAAAGAATTATTATAACGAACTCTAAAGGCCGACGCTATTCATTGGAAGGAGCACTAACACACATAAAGGGCAACTCTACCGATCGTGAAGAACGAGCTACGCTTGAGACTGCACGAGCACTCAGGAATGTCTAGGTATTGAGTCGGTCCTTCCCGGGGACATGCGAGGCCCCTCGGGAAGGACTTAACTTATATATATCTATATATATATACCAAGACTAAGGGAATAACAATATTTTAAGATTTTTCCAAGATAATAATCAAAACTAAAATAATTATAGTAATTTATCTGTAATCAGAATAAAAACAACAACTGGAATCAGGGCAGGTTTAATAAAATCAGTGGAACACTTATAGACCGCAACAAAGTAAAAACAAGGAAGAACTCTATAATCGAGTACATCGACTATCAGATACCCGTTACTCAGCTAAATAGAGATATGCAAGTAACAAAGCGAGCAAAGCCACCTACCGGCGGTATACAGATTTAAGCGTTATGGGCGTTAGAGTGGGCGTGGCAAGCTGGCAGTCCACTCGCTGTCTTCATCCTCCTCCTCTTCTGACTCTTGTGACTCCCTGTACCAGTCCACCGTCGTCTCTGTTGTCAGCTGGTATACGCCTTGCCCTCGTTTGGGGTTACGAAAGCGACCTCCGGTGGGTGCGTAGTCGGCGTGTCGGTCTTCATACGAATGCCCCCCCAGGTTGGCAAAGGATGCTGGGTGAGGGGAATGACACCGCCCGCGGGGAAAAGGTTGGTAGCCCATGTACGTCGAGGGAGAAGATTCCTCCGTTGAGAAGCGTGGGTTCGACTGGTACCAGGATGTCGTGAAATCCGAGGACGCGTAATGGGGTGACGCATACTGGGGAGACGCGTAGCGTGGGGACGCATACCGGGGAGACGCGTACCGTGGAGACGCACCCCTGTGGGATGTAATCCCAAGTGAGGTGTCCCGGGTTGACTCGTCTGGTGGCTCACTCGAGACCGATGGGTTGTCCCTTTCTGCTTCCGTCGCAGCCTCCTCGTCACTGTCTTCCGTGCCCGCCAAGGTGAGGTCGACAGGACCGTCCTTCGATTCGGATCCACCGTCGTCCATCTCGCCATCCTCGCCGGTCCACTGGAATCTGACTCTTCTTCTTCCATAGCATCTGTAGTGGGTAGATACATTACTTTATATAACTGACCCTAAGATTTCCCTGCCTACTGGTGCAGCTTAAAATAAAGGCCCTATATCTAGTTACAATCTTAAGATACTTGATGTTAGTTAAGGACACCTTACATTACTTCTTCACTTTACCCTGTCTCATCGCCTCGGAATTCTCTCAACTCTGCAATGTTGGCCACTTTCCTCTTACGTTCCCTGGGCCTCTGGATTCGTACGATGTTCGGCGATATAAACTTCAGGACCCGGAACAGGCCGACATATTTCGGCGCCAATTTCGCCGCGAAGCTGTCGACTTCTCTGGACAGTTGGTGTTGTTTTACTAACACGAGAGAGCCCAAGGCGGGGCGCCATTCGCGTCTTCTCAGGTTATAGTGGCGCATCTGGTCGGCATTCGCCCGCTCCGCATTAATTTTGACGAACTCAGATATTTCCTTCATCTTGGCCGCTTTGATTGTGAAGCCTTCTGGGGTGTTCCCGTTCCCTCGTGTCTTCTCTTCGTATAGCGCCTTGGGCATCCTTGGTTCGCGGCCTTGCATCAGGAAAATGGGGCTGAAGTTTGTAGTATCTGAGATACTAGAGTTGACTGCCAGTGTTATCTCTGGTAGAAGGTTATCCCAACTTGCCTGTTCACCCTCGATGAATTGCGCGATCATGGTTTTGACGGTGCGGCTTGCACGCTCCGTAGGATTGTCGTGGGGCGAGTATGGCGCCGTATACTGTAACTCACATCCAAGTTCTCGTATATATTCTTTGAAGGCGCGGCTTGTAAACTACGTGCCGTTTTTACACACGAACGTGCGTGGGACCCCAAAGTGTGCAAGAATACGCTCGCGGAATGCCTTGATTAGGGTCGCGGTGGTGGACCTCTTGAGTGGGATGAGTTCAACCCATTTGGCAAACGCATCGAAGAAAACCAACAACATTGTGTTACCGGACTTTGACTTCGGCAAAGGTCCAACAAAGTCGGCACGCCATGTCGAACAGGGTTCTTCTATTCGACGAGACAGCATCTGTCCCGCCGGCTTCTGTTGGTCGACCTTGAACCTTTGGCAGGATAGACAGTCTTAAACATACCTTTTCGCATCTCGATACATCCCTGGCCAGTAGTACTTCGAAGCGACCCGTAGGATCGTCTTCCGTATGCCAAGATGTCCTGCCGTTGGTGCATCGTGACACTCTGCCAGTACTCGTCTCCAGTGGTGTTGAGGTACGCACAGCTTCCATGGCACGAAATCGGCGTAGTCTGGTCGGGTCCCTAGAGTCTAGTAACAACATGAAGGCTCATTTCACAAATAGTTTCTCAACTACATAGAGAAATTATGACCAGCCAACCTCGGGTGGCAATGGTAAAACCTGCATGAACAATATACCAAGACAACCAAACAATAATTACAGTAACCAAAGGAATAATAATAATTTAAGATTTAACCAAGATATATATATATATCTATATATATATATACCAAGACTAAGGGAATAACAATATTTTAAGATTTTTCCAAGATAATAATCAAAACTAAAATAATTATAGTAATTTATCTGTAATCAGAATAAAAACAACAACTGGAATCAGGGCAGGTTTAATAAAATCAGTGGAACACTTCTATAAGTGGTCTATACCGCAACAAAGTAAAAACAAGGAAGAACGCTATAGTCGAGTACCTCGACTATCAGATACCCGTTACTCAGCTAAATAGAGATATGCAAGTAAGCGTTATGGGCGTTAGAGTGGGCGTGGCAAATTTTTTTTGGACCAATCGATAGGTATAGACAAGACCAATAAATTTCAGTTAAAATTTTTTATCTAGCATACAAATTGTGGGCGTCACGGGTTTTCGCCGTTTGTGGGCGTTAGAGTAGGAGTGGCATATTCGCGTAACAAACTTGCGCTGCGTATAAGGCTACGGAATCTAAATCTAAAATCATAATTCTCTATCTTTGATAGTTTCCGAGATATCCACGTTCCTATTTACGATTTTTTGAAGTTTGTGGGCGGTTTATGGGCGTTAGGGTGGTCGTGGCAAACTTTTTTTGGGTCAATCGATAGGTATTGATGAGAACATTACATTTCAGTTAAAATTTTTATTCTAGCATCAAAACTGTAGGAGCTACAGTTTTGGGCGGTTTGTGGGCGTTAGAGTGGGCGTGGCACTCTACTGAAACAAACTTGCGCTGCGTAAGAAGCTCAGGAATCTGCATAGCCTATCTCTTATAGTTTCCGAGATCTCAGCGTTCATCTGGACGGACGGACAGACATCCAGACTGACATGGCTAGATCGACTCGGCTACTGATCCTGATCAAGAATATATATACTTTATGGGGTCGGAAACGCTTCCTTCTACCTGTTACATACTTTCCGACGAATCTAGTATACCCTTTTACTCTACGAGTAACGGGTATAAAAATGTATCTACAGTGTGCAACGGGTAAATATAGGAGGCTGAAACTGAGAGAATCTGCACTAGCGGAGCACGCTTTAGGGTCCGGTACTAGCTCGTAGGCATTGGGGGTGGAGTTCTTGCTCGGACAGATTCACACTCAAGTCACACAGTGTCATTAATAAATTTATAAAAAATTTGAGCGTGCTGCGACGGAAGAAAGGAGATATTCAGGGTCTCATCCCATTCCTTTTAATGAGGACTAATATACGATTGGATACCAGAAATAACTAAACGATTTACCCGCTCGGCAGCGTTAGCTTGGGGCGAACAGTCGGCGGTCAGAGTGTGCGAAACTCCATATTGGCACATCAGTTTCTGAAAGGCTTCTGATCGAGATTGAGACCCGTTGTCTGACACGGGTCAGAGGTTGCGTTGACTGGCTTTAAAAACACGAATTTAGAGAAATGAAAATGAAATCGAGAACAAAAAATATTTTGGAACTGGGTCTGACCCGTTGTCTGACACGGGTCAGAGGTTGCGTTGACTGGCTTTAAAAACACGAATTTAGAGAAATGAAAATGAAATCGAGAACAAAAAATATTTTGGAACTGGGTACGGCCCTAGAAAGTGAATATAGATACGCTGAAAGAATCGTAAGGTTTCAGGTGCGTTGCCCATTGGTGGTCTTTAAATCTGGTTCGGTGGTGTAAGGATGTTTTCCCAGCCAGGATATGCTCAGGGGTTGGCTAGGGCCTCCGGGTTAATCGAGTGAGTTTTGGGGCGTGGTGTTTATAATTTGGAGAGGAATACGAACCAAAAGGTACGTGACTAGACCTAAGACTAGTTACCGAGTTCGGGCAGACCCTGGACTTGGTAAACAGCTATTGTAGAAAGCTCGGGCGGACCCAGGGTTTCGCTACTAATAGCTACGATAAAACTCGGGCGGACAGAGGGTTTTAGTAATAACTACGATGAAACTCGGGCAGACCCAGGGTTTCGAAAAACTCGGGCGGACCCGGGGTTTTATTACTAATTACGATAAAACTCGGGCGGACCCAGGGTTTTATTACCTATTACAATAAAACTCGGGCGTACCCAGAGTTTTATTGATAACTAGGATATAACTCTATTAACGGCCGATATGTTAATTAATTACGCGTAGGGGTTACGGTTCCGTTAGGTTTGATCGATTCTCGGGTTAGGGTTATTATCATTCGTTATAATTAATTTATTTATTCGACGGGCTTGATAGAGACGGGTCGAAAGTCAAGGAAAAGGAATACACACTCGTTGTCAAAACTATAATTCAATAAATTTGTCTTTATTTACCGTAGGCTTCTCTCGCCTTCTCGTCTCGTTCACACAACTTCACAAATCTCCGTCTACGATTTTTTTGTTCTAATCGCGTTTCTCGCTGCACCAGTACAAATCCTGCTCAACTATACCGTTACGCCCACCGACTACAAAAACCGCGTGGTCTGCCTAATTGCGACTTATCTCGCCTTCCTAAGTAGGTCTATCCGTCTCCGATGTTCGTGTGTCAATCCCCCTGAGTTCCTTCAATTTTTTTCGTTCTCCTGCCCTCGGCCCTTCCGATCTCACCATTTTCTCACCACGCAGTCGCAGTGGTGAACTTTTCGGCAATTTCGAGAGTCTCTTTTCTCCGTTTGGCAACAGCAACTCCTCTGCTCTGCCAAGCTCGCTTTTCGATATTCCCTCTCGCTCTCCGTTGTCGTCGACCGCACAGTCGCTGAGGTGGGCTTTGCCTTTCGTTTAGGTCGTTCAGTTTACTATAACTTTACTATAATATATTTATGTTTGTTTGCGCCTAGGCTTATTATACTAATTATATAATCCATTGTTATATCTTAAAGCTTATAAAAATCAAAAGGAATAACAATAATAACTAACAAAAGTATCGTATTTCCTTCTCCCCTCCGTGGGGATCGGGAATAATCGGATCGGCGGCGTCGGAATCGCGGTCACACCCCCCCTTACTACGGCAAGGGCCGTTTTCCCTTCTGCGTCCACATTCCGTGTCCCTCGATACACGTCCCCATCGACTTCTCGGGTGAAGCGGTCCCTCTTTGTCCTTGCGGCACAAATCTCGACAATTCGTCCACTAACTCCTCCGGGAGCATACGGCCGGGCGTGTAGACCCTCCAGGTCTCCGGTGCTTCCAACAACGCCCGTCGAGGGGTCTCAGTAGCGGCTCTCTCTAGCGTCTCGATGTCGTCGTATAACCCTCTTCGACGTTTTCCAGTCCTAGGTCGAAATCGATCACGTCCAGGTCCTCTACTCCGGCCTCTGGTCCGGGTTCCGCCTCTGGTATAGATTGGGCTTCCTCGGGCTCGATCGTTGCGGTTTTAGAGTTGCGTCGTCGGAGACTTAGAGTCGGGAAGCTAGTATCTTGGGAAACTTCCCACTTCCGCTCACGTAGGAGTGGTTGGCCGTCCTCTTGCTCGTCTTCCTCGGTCGGGATGGAGTCCCAGGTGCAATACTTCCGCGGGCGTATCCGGGCGTCATGCGACTCCGGTTCCCTCAGCGGCATCTTGTTCGTCATTTGTCGCCTGTCCTGTGCTCCGTCTGTCCTCGCGACTCTGCATGGCATTGTCGCCTTCCTCCTGGGGTGGGGGCGTGGGTTCCCGGGCCACCTGGGTGTTCTCGTTGGAGTATCCTTCCCTCCATGCTGCTCGTGCAGTCACGGGAGGTGCACGAGTGTTGCCGCAGTTTGACTTGGGTGACCCGATATCCCCCAGGGATTGTCGGCCAGTGGTAATCCTCTCGTTCCCTATAATATTATATAACTGACCCTAAGATTTCCCTGCCTACTGGTGCAGCTTAAAATAAAGGCCCTATATCTAGTTACAATCCTAAGATACTTGATGTTAGTTAAGGATACCTTACATTCCTTCTTCACATTCCCCTGTCTCATCGCCTCGGAATTCTCTCAACTCTGCAATGTTGGCCACTTTCCTCTTACGTTCCCCGGGCCTCTGGATTCGTACGATGTTCGGCGATATAAGCTTCAGGACCCGGAACGGGCCGACATATTTCGGCGCCAATTTCGCCGCGAAGCTGTCGACTTCTCTGGACAGTTGGTGTTGTTTTACTAACACGAGAGAGCCCAAGGCGGGGCGCCATTCGCGTCTTCTCAGGTTATAGTGGCGCATCTGGTCGGCATTCGCCCGCTCCGCATTAATTTTGACGAACTCAGATATTTCCTTCATCTTGGCCGCTTTGATTGTGAAGTCTTCTGGGGTGTTCCCGTTCCCTCGTGTCTTCTCTTCGTATAGCGCCTTGGGCATCCTTGGTTCGCTGCCTTGCATCAGGAAAATGGGGCTGAAGTTTGTAGTATCTGAGATACTAGAGTTGACTGCCAGTGTTATCTCTGGTAGAAGGTTATCCCAACTTACCTGTTCACCCTCGATGAATTGCGCGATCATGGTTTTGACGGTGCGGCTTGCACGCTCCGTAGGATTGTCGTGGGGCGAGTATGGCGCCGTATACTGTAACTCACATCCAAGTTCTCGCATATATTCTTTGAAGGCGCGGCTTGTAAACTACGTGCCGTTTTCACACACGAACGTGCGTGGGACCCCAAAGTGTCCAAGAATACGCTCGCGGAATGCCTTGATTAGGGTCGCGGTGGTGGACCTCTTGAGTGGGATGAGTTCAACCCATTTGGCAAACGCGTCGAAGAAATCCAACAACATTGTGTTACCGGACTTTTACTTCGGCAAAGGTCCAACAAAGTCAGCACGCCATGTCGAACAGGGTTCTTCTATTTGACGAGACAGCATCTGTCCCGCCGGCTTCTGTTGGTCGACCTTGAACCTTTGGCAGGATAGACAGTCTTGAACATACCTTTTCGCATCTCGATACATCCCTGGCCAGTAGTACTTCGAAGCGACCCGTAGGATCGTCTTCCGTATGCCAAGATGTCCTGCCGTTGGTGCATCGTGACACTCTGCCAGTACTCGTCTCCAGTGGTGTTGAGGTACGCACAGCTTCCATGGCACGAAATCGGCGTAGTCTGGTCGGGTCCCTAGAGTCTAGTAACAACATGAAGGCTCATTTCACAAATAGTTTCTCAACTACATAGAGAAATTATGACCAGCCAACCTCGGGTGGCAATGGTAAAACCTGCATGAACAATATACCAAGGCAACCAAACAATAATTACAGTAACCAAAGGAATAATAATAATTTAAGATTTAACCAAGATATATATATATATCTATATATATATACCAAGACTAAGGGAATAACAATATTTTAAGATTTTTCCAAGATAATAATCAAAACTAAAATAATTATAGTAATTTATCTGTAATCAGAATAAAAACAACAACTGGAATCAGGGCAGGTTTAATAAAATCAGTGGAACACTTATAGACCGCAACAAAGTAAAAACAAGGAAGAACGCTATAGTCGAGTACCTCGACTATCAGATACCCGTTACTCAGCTAAATAGAGATATGCAAGTAACAAAGCGAGCAAAGCCACCTACCGGCGGTATACAGATTTAAGCGTTATGGGCGTTAGAGTGGGCGTGGCAAATTTTTTTTGGACCAATCGATAGGTATAGACAAGACCAATAAATTTCAGTTAAAATTTTTTATCTAGCATACGAATTGTGGGCGTCACGGGTTTTCGCGGTTTGTGGGCGTTAGAGTAGGCGTGGCATATTCGCGTAACAAACTTGCGCTGCGTATAAGGCTACGGAATCTAAATCTAAAATCATAATTCTCTATCTTTGATAGTTTCCGAGATATCCACGTTCATATTTACGATTTTTTGAAGTTTGTGGGCGGTTTATGGGCGTTAGGGTGGTCGTGGCAAACTTTTTTTTGGGTCAATCGATAGGTCTTGATGAGAACATTACATTTCAGTTAAAACTGACGGTGCGGCTTGCACGCTCCGTAGGATTGTCGCGCGGCGAGTATGGCGCCGTATACTGTAACTCACATCCAAGTTCTCGCATATATTTTTTGAAGGCGCGGCTTGTAAACTACGTGCCGTTTTCACACACGAACGTGCGTGGGACCCCAAAGTGTCCAATAATACGCTCGCGGAATGCCTTGATTAGGGTCGCGGTGGTGGACCTCTTGAGTGGGATGAGTTCAACCCACATGGCAAACGCGTCGAAGAAAACCAACAACATTGTGTTACCGGACTTTGACTTCGGCAAAGGTCCAACAAAGTCGGCACGCCATGTCGAACAGGGTTCTTCTATTCGACGAGACAGCATCTGTCCCGCCGGCTTCTGTTGGTCGACCTTGAACCTTTGGCAGGATAGACAGTCTTGAACATACCTTTTCGCATCTCGATACATCCCTGGCCAGTAGTACTTCGAAGCGACCCGTAGGATCGTCTTCCGTATGCCAAGATGTCCTGCCGTTGGTGCACCGTGACACTCTGCCAGTACTCGTCTCCAGTGGTGTTGAGGTACGCACAGCTTCCATGGCACGAAATCGGCGTAGTCTGGTCGGGTCCCTAGAGTCTAGTAACAACATGAAGGCTCATTTCACAAATAGTTTCTCAACTACATAGAGAAATTATGACCAGCCAAACTCGGGTGGCAATGGTAAAACCTGCATGAACAATATACCAAGACAACCAAACAATAATTACAGTAACCAAAGGAATAATAATAATTTAAGATTTAACCAAGATATATATATATATCTATATATATATACCAAGACTAAGGGAATAACAATATTTTAAGATTTTTCCAAGATAATAATCAAAACTAAAATAATTATAGTAATTTATCTGTAATCAGAATAAAAACAACAACTGGAATCAGGGCAGGTTTAATAAAATCAGTGGAACACTTATAGACCGCAACAAAGTAAAAACAAGGAAGAACGCTATAGTCGAGTACCTCGACTATCAGATACCCGTTACTCAGCTAAATAGAGATATGCAAGTAACAAAGCGAGCAAAGCCACCTACCGGCGGTGTACAGATTTAAGCGTTATGGGCGTTAGAGTGGGCGTGGCAAATTTTTTTTGGACCAATCGATAGGTATAGACAAGACCAATAAATTTCAGTTAAAATTTTTTATCTAGCATACGAATTGTGGGCGTCACGGGTTTTCGCGGTTTGTGGGCGTTAGAGTAGGCGTGGCATATTCGCGTAACAAACTTGCGCTGCGTATAAGGCTACGGAATCTAAATCTAAAATCATAATTCTCTATCTTTGATAGTTTCCGAGATATCCACGTTCATATCTACGATTTTTTGAAGTTTGTGGGCGGTTTATGGGCGTTAGGGTGGTCGTGGCAAACTTTTTTTGGGTCAATCGATAGGTATTGATGAGAACATTATATTTCAGTTAACATTTTTATTCTAGCATCAAAACTGTAGGAGCCACAGTTTTGGGCGGTTTGTGGGCGTTGGAGTGGGCGTGGCACTCTACTGAAACAAACTTGCGCTGCGTAAGAAGCTCAGGAATCTGCACGCCAAATCTCAATAGCCTATCTCTTATAGTTTCCGAGATCTCAGCGTTCATCCGGACGGACGGACAGACATCCAGACTGACATGGCTAGATCGACTCGGCTACTGATCCTGATCAAGAATATATATACTTTATGGGGTCGGAAACGCTTCCTTCTACCTGTTACATACTTTCCGACGAATCTAGTATACCCTTTTACTCTACGAGTAACGGGTATAAAAATGTATCTACAGTGTGCAACGGGTAAATATAGGAGGCTGAAACTGAGAGTATCTGCACTAGCGGAGCACGCTTTAGGGTCCGGTACTAGCTCGTAGGCATTGGGGGTGGAGTTCTTGCTCGGACAGATTCACACTGAAGTCACACAGTGTCATTAATAAATTTATAAAAAATTTGAGCGTGCTGCGACGGAAGAAAGGAGATATTCAGGGTCTCATCCCATTCCTTTTAATGAGGACTAATATACGATTGGATACCAGAAATAACTAAACGATTTACCCGCTCGGCAGCGTTAGCTTGGGGCGAACAGTCGGCGGTCAGAGTGTGCGAAACTCCATATTGGCACATCAGTTTCTGAAAGGCTTCTGATCGAGATTGAGACCCGTTGTCTGACACGGGTCAGAGGTTGCGTTGACTTGCTTTAAAAACACGAATTTAGAGAAATGAAAATGAAATCGAGAACAAAAAATATTTTGGAACTGGGTACGGCCCTAGAAAGTGAATATAGATACGCTGAAAGAATCGTAAGGTTTCAGGTGCGTTGCCCATTGGTGGTCTTTAAATCTGGTTCGGTGGTGTAAGGATGTTTTCCCAGCCAGGATATGCTCAGGGGTTGGCTAGGGCCTCCGGGTTAATCGAGTGAGTTTTGGGGCGTGGTGTTTATAATTTGGAGAGGAAATCGAACCAAAAGGTACGTGACTAGACCTAAGACTAGTTACCGAGTTCGGGCAGACCCTGGACTTGGTAAACAGCTATTGTAGAAAGCTCGGGCGGACCCAGGGTTTCGCTACTAATAGCTACGATAAAACTCGGGCGGACAGAGGGTTTTAGTAATAACTACGATGAAACTCGGGCAGACCCAGGGTTTCGAAAAACTCGGGCGGACCCGGGGTTTTATTACTAATTACGATAAAACTCGGGCGGACCCAGGGTTTTATTACCTATTACAATAAAACTCGGGCGAACCCAGAGTTTTATTGATAACTATTATATAATTCTATTAACGGCCGATATGTTAATTAATTACGCGTAGGGGTTACGGTTCCGTTAGGTTTGATCGATTCTCGGGTTAGGGTTATTATCATTCGTTATAATTTATTTATTTATTCGACGGGCTTGATAGAGACGGGTCGAAAGTCAAGGAAAAGGAATACACACTCGTTGTCAAAATTATAATTCAATAAATTTGTCTTTATTTACCGTAGGCTTCTCTCGCCTTCTCGTCTCGTTCACACAACTTCACAAATCTCCGTCTACGATTTTGTTGTTCTAATCGCGTTTCTCGCTGCACCAGTACAAATCCTGCACAACTATACCGTTACGCCCACCGACTACAAAAACCGCGTGGTCTGCCTAATTGCGACTTATCTCGCCTTCCTAAGTAGGTCTATCCGTCTCCGATGTTCGTGTGTCAATCCCCCTGAGTTCCTTCAATTTTTTTCGTTCTCCTGCCCTTGGCCCTTCCGATCTCACCATTTTCTCACCACGCAGTCGCAGTGGTGAACTTTTCGGCAATTTCGAGAGTCTCTTTTCTCCGTTTGGCAACAGCAACTCCTCTGCTCTGCCAAGCTCGCTTTTCGATATTCCCTCTCGCTCTCCGTTGTCGTCGACCGCACAGTCGCTGAGGTGGGCTTTGCCTTTCGTTTAGGTCGTTCAGTTTACTATAACTTTACTATAATATATTTATGTTTGTTTGCGCCTAGGCTTATTATACTAATTATATAATCCATTGTTATATCTTAAAGCTTATAAAAATCAAAAGGAATAACAATAATAACTAACAAAAGTATCGTATTTCCTTCTCCCCTCCGTGGGGATCGGGAATAATCGGATCGGCGGCGTCGGAATCGCGGTCACACCCCCCCTTACTACGGCAAGGGCCGTTTTCCCTTCTGCTTCCACATTCCGTGTCCCTCGATACACGTCCCCATCGACTTCTCGGGTGAAGCGGTCCCTCTTTGTCCTTGCGGCACAAATCTCGACAATTCGTTCACTAACTCCTCCGGGAGCATACGGCCGGGCGTGTAGACCCTCCAGGTCTCCGGTGCTTCCAACAACGCCCGTCGAGGGGTCTCAGTAGCGGCTCGCTCTAGCGTCTCGATGTCGTCGTATAACCCTCTTCGACGTTTTCCAGTCCTAGGTCGAAATCGATCACGTCCAGGTCCTCTACTCCGGCCTCTGTTCCGGGTTCCGCCTCTGGTATAGATTGGGCTTCCTCGGGCTCGATCGTTGCGGTTTTAGAGTTGCGTCGTCGGAGACTTAGAGTCGGGAAGCTAGTATCTTGGGAAACTTCCCACTTCCGCTCACGTAGGAGTGGTTGGCCGTCCTCTTGCTCGTCTTCCTCGGTCGGGATGGAGTCCCAGGTGCAATACTTCCGCGGGCGTATCCGGGCGTCGTGCGACTCCGCTTCCCTCAGTTGCATCTTGTTCGTCATTTGTCGCCTGTCCTGTGCTCCGTCTGTCCTCGCGACTCTGCATGGCATTGTCGCCTTTCTCCTGGGGTGGGGGCGTGGGTTCCCGGGCGACCTGGGTGTTCTCGTTGGAGTATCCTTCCCTACATGCTGCTCGTGCAGCCAGGGGAGGTGCACGAGTGTTGCCGCAGTTTTACTTGGGTGACCCGATATCCCCCAGGGATTGTCGCCCAGTGGTAATCCTCTCGTTCCCTAACGAAGCTGGCAGTCCACTCGCTGTCTTCATCCTCCTCTTCTTCGGACTCTTGTGACTCCCTCTACCAGTCCACCGTCGTCTCTGTTGTCCGCTGGTATACGCCTTGCCCTCGTTTGGGGTTACGAAAGCGACCTCCGGTGGGTGCGTAGTCGGCGTGTCGGTCTTCATACGAATGCCCCCCCAGGTTGGCAAAGGATGCTGGGTGAGGGGAATGACACCGCCCGCGGGGAAAAGGTTGGTAGCCCATGTACGTCGAGGGAGAAGATTCCTCCGTTGAGAAGCGTGGGTTCGACTGGTACCAGGATGTCGTGAAATCCGAGGACGCGTAATGGGGTGACGCATACTGGGGAGACGCGTAGCGTGGGGACGCATACCGGGGAGACGCGTACCGTGGAGACGCACCCCTGTGGGATGTAATCCCAAGTGAGGTGTCCCGGGTTGACTCGTCTGGTGGCTCACTCGAGCACGATGGGTTGTCCTTTCTGCTTCTGTCGCAGCCTCCTCGTCACTGTCTTCCGTGCCCGCCAAGGTGAGGTCGATAGGACCGTCCTCCGATTCGGATCCACCGTCGTCCATCTCGCCATCCTCGCCGGTCCACTCTTGAGTGGAGTCTGACTCTTCTTCTTCCATAGCATCGGTAGTGTGTAGATACATTACTTTATATAACTGACCCTAAGATTTCCCTGCCTACTGGTGCAGCTTAAAATAAAGGCCCTATATCTAGTTACAATCTTAAGATACTTGATGTTAGTTAAGGATACCTTACATTACTTCTTCACCTTCCCCTGTCTCATCGCCTCGGAATTCTCTCAACTCTGCAATGTTGGCCACTTTCCTCTTACGTTCCCCGGGCCTCTGGATTCGTACGATGTTCGGCGATATAAACTTCAGGACCCGGAACGGGCCGACATATTTCGGCGCCAATTTCGCCGCGAAGCTGTCGACTTCTCTGGACAGTTGGTGTTGTTTTATAACACGAGAGAGCCCAAGGCCGGGCGCCATTCGCGTCTTCTCAGGTTATAGTGGCGCATCTGGTCGGCATTCGCCCGCTCCGCATTAATTTTGACGACCTCAAATATTTGCTTCATCTTGGCCGCTTTGATTGTGAAGTCTTCTGGGGTGTTCCCGTTCCCTCGTGTCTTCTCCTCGTATAGCGCCTTGGGCATCCTTGGTTCGCGGCCTTGCATCAGGAAAATGGGGCTGAAGTTTGTAGTATCTGAGATACTAGAGTTGACTTCCAGTGTTATCTCTGGTAGTGGGTTGTCCCAACTTTCCTGTTCACCCTCGATGAATTGCGCGATCATGGTTTTGACGGTGCGGCTTGCACGCTCCGTAGGATTGTCGCGGGGCGAGTATGGCGCCGTATACTGTAACTCACATCCAAGTTCTCGCATATATTCTTTGAAGGCGCGGCTTGTAAACTACGTGCCGTTGTCACACACGAACGGGCGTGGGACCCCAAAGTGTCCAAGAATACGCTCGCGGAATGCCTTGATTAGGATATTAACAAGAAATGAATACTTAACAAGAAATGATAATAAAATAAATAAAAAGTTAAAATTATTAATTGGCACTGGGGCAAATTCTTGCTATATTAAAAAAGAAATTTATAAAAGTAGAAATGAGCTGAGGGACCAAAGGGAAATGGAAATATGCAAGCAGCAAAGCGAGATTGAAATGCGCCACCTAACAGGCGGCAATTTTTTTTTTGTATCAATCGATAGGTATTGACGATAAAAAGCGTTAAGAAGGGCGTGGCAAACTTTGTTCAATCGATAGGTATTGATGAGAACAGTACATTTCAGTTAAAATTTTTATTCTAGCATTAAAACTGTAGGAGCCACAGTCTGGGGCGGCTTGTGGGCGTTACAGTGGGCGTGTCACATTGCTGAAACAAACTTGCGCTGCGTTAGAAGCTCAGGAATCTGCATGCCAAATCTCAATAGCCTATCTCTTATAGTTTCCGAGATCTCAGCGTTCATCCGGACGGACGGACAGACATCCAGACTGACATGGCTAGATCGACTCGGCTACTGATCCTGATCAAGAATATATATACTTTATGGGGTCGGGAACGCTTTTTTCTGCCTGTTACATACTTTCCGACGAGTCTAGTATACCCTCTTACCCTACGAGTAACGGGTATAAAAATGTATCCACAGTGTGCGACGGGTAAATATAGGAGGCTGAAACTGAGAGAATCTGCACTAGCGGGGCACGCTTTAGGGTCCGGTACTAGCTCGTAGGCATTGGGGGTGGAGTTCTTGCTCGGACAGATTCACACTCAAGTCACACAGTGTCATTAATAAATTTGTAAGAAATTTGAGCGTGCTGCGACGGAAGAAAGGAGATATTCAGGGTCTCATCCCATTCCTTTTAATAAGGACTAATATACGATTGGATACCAGAAATAACTAAACGATTTACCTGCTCGGCAGCGTTAGCTTGGGGCGAACAGTCGGCGGTCAGAGTGTGCGAAACTCCATATTAGCACATCAGTTTCTGAAAGGCTTCTGATCGAGATTGAGACCCGTTGTCTGACACGGGTCAGAGGTTGCGTTGACTGGCTTTAAAAACACGAACTTAGAGAAATGAAAATGAAATCGAGAACAAAAAATATTTTGGAACTGGGTACGGCCCTAGAAAGTGAATATAGATACGCTGAAAGAATCGTAAGGTTTCAGGTGCGTTGCCCATTGGTGGTCTTTAAATCTGGTTCGGTGGTGTAAGGATGTTTTCCCAGCCAGGATATGCTCAGGGGTTGGCTAGGGCCTCCGGGTTAATCGAGTGAGATTTGAGGCGTGGTGTTTATAATTAGGAGAGGAAATCGAACCAAAAGGTACGTGACTAGACCTAAGACTAGTTACCGAGTTCGGGCAGACCCTGGACTTGGTTACTAACTTTCGTTACTAATAACTACGATAAAACTCGGGGGGACGCAGGGTTTCGCTACTAATAACTACGATAAAACTCGGGCAGACCAAGGGTTTTATTACTAATTACGATAAAACTCGGGCGGACCCAGGGTTTCGCTACTAATAGCTACGATAAAACTCGGGCGGACAGAGGGTTTTATTAATAACTACGATGAAACTCGGGCAGACCCAGGGTTTCGCTTAACTCGGGCGGACCCGGGGTTTTATTACTAATTACGATAAAACTCGGGCGCACCCAGGGTTTTATTACCAATTACAATAAAACTCGGGCGGACCCAGAGTTTTATTGATAACTAGGATATAACTCCATTGACGGCCGATATGTTAATTAATTACGCGTAGGGGTTACGGTTCCGTTAGGTTTGATCGATTCTCGGGTTAGGGTTATTATCTTTCGTTATAATTTATTTATTTATTCGACGGGCTTGATAGAGACGGGTCGAAAGTCAAGGAAAAGGAATACACACTCGTTGTCAAAACTATAATTCAATAAATTTGTCTTTATTTACCGTAGACTTCTCTCGCCTTCTCGTCTCGTTCACACAACTTCACAAATCTTCGTCTACGGTTTTTTGTTCTAATCGCGTTTCTCGCTGTACCAGTACAAATCCTGCACAACTATACCGTTTCGCTTACCGACTACAAAAACCGCGTGGTCTGCCTAATTGCGACTTATCTCGCCTTCCTAAGTAGGTCTATCCGTCTCCGATGTTCGTGTGTCAATCCCCCTGAGTTCCTTCAATTTTTTTTCGTTCTCCTGCCCTCGGCCCTTCCGATCTCACCATTTTCTCACCACGCAGTCGCAGTGGTGAACTTTTCGGCAATTTCGAGAGTCTCTTTTCTCCGTTTGGCAACAGCAACTCCTCTGCTCTGCCAAGCTCGCTTTTCGATATTCCCTCTCGCTCTCCGTTGTCGTCGACCGCACAGTCGCTGAGGTGGGCTTTGCCTTTCGTTTAGGTCGTTCAGTTTACTATAACTTTACTATAATATATTTATGTTTGTTTGCGCCTAGGCTTATTATACTAATTATATAATCCATTGTTATATCTTAAAGCTTATAAAAATCAAAAGGAATAACAATAATAACTAACAAAAGTATCGTATTTCCTTCTCCCCTCCGTGGGGATCGGGAATAATCGGATCGGCGGCGTCGGAATCGCGGTCACACCCCCCCTTACTACGGCAAGGGCCGTTTTCCCTTCTGCGTCCACATTCCGTGTCCCTCGATACACGTCCCCATCGACTTCTCGGGTGAAGCGGTCCCTCTTTGTCCTTGCGGCACAAATCTCGACAATTCGTCCACTAACTCCTCCGGGAGCATACGGCCGGGCGTGTAGACCCTCCAGGTCTCCGGTGCTTCCAACAACGCCCGTC
Organism: Drosophila suzukii; assembly: GCF_043229965.1. Taxonomy (NCBI): domain Eukaryota; kingdom Metazoa; phylum Arthropoda; class Insecta; order Diptera; family Drosophilidae; genus Drosophila; species Drosophila suzukii. The sequence continues at coordinate 962,240 of NW_027255939.1, read as the reverse complement.
GAGGGGTCTCAGTAGCGGCTCTCTCTAGCGTCTCGATGTCGTCGTATAACCCTCTTCGACGTTTTCCAGTCCTAGGTCGAAATCGATCACGTCCAGGTCCTCTACTCCGGCCTCTGGTCCGGGTTCCGCCTCTGGTATAGATTGGGCTTCCTCGGGCTCGATCGTTGCGGTTTTAGAGTTGCGTCGTCGGAGACTTAGAGTCGGGAAGCTAGTATCTTGGGAAACTTCCCACTTCCGCTCACGTAGGAGTGGTTGGCCGTCCTCTTGCTCGTCTTCCTCGGTCGGGATGGAGTCCCAGGTGCAATACTTCCGCGGGCGTATCCGGGCGTCATGCGACTCCGGTTCCCTCAGCGGCATCTTGTTCGTCATTTGTCGCCTGTCCTGTGCTCCGTCTGTCCTCGCGACTCTGCATGGCATTGTCGCCTTCCTCCTGGGGTGGGGGCGTGGGTTCCCGGGCCACCTGGGTGTTCTCGTTGGAGTATCCTTCCCTCCATGCTGCTCGTGCAGTCACGGGAGGTGCACGAGTGTTGCCGCAGTTTGACTTGGGTGACCCGATATCCCCCAGGGATTGTCGGCCAGTGGTAATCCTCTCGTTCCCTATAATATTATATAACTGACCCTAAGATTTCCCTGCCTACTGGTGCAGCTTAAAATAAAGGCCCTATATCTAGTTACAATCTTAAGATACTTGATGTTAGTTAAGGATACCTTACATTACTTCTTCACCTTCCCCTGTCTCATCGCCTCGGAATTCTCTCAACTCTGCAATGTTGGCCACTTTCCTCTTACGTTCCCCGGGCCTCTGGATTCGTACGATGTTCGGCGATATAAACTTCAGGACCCGGAACGGGCCGACATATTTCGGCGCCAATTTCGCCGCGAAGCTGTCGACTTCTCTGGACAGTTGGTGTTGTTTTATAACACGAGAGAGCCCAAGGCCGGGCGCCATTCGCGTCTTCTCAGGTTATAGTGGCGCATCTGGTCGGCATTCGCCCGCTCCGCATTAATTTTGACGACCTCAAATATTTGCTTCATCTTGGCCGCTTTGATTGTGAAGTCTTCTGGGGTGTTCCCGTTCCCTCGTGTCTTCTCCTCGTATAGCGCCTTGGGCATCCTTGGTTCGCGGCCTTGCATCAGGAAAATGGGGCTGAAGTTTGTAGTATCTGAGATACTAGAGTTGACTTCCAGTGTTATCTCTGGTAGTGGGTTGTCCCAACTTTCCTGTTCACCCTCGACGAATTGCGCGATCATGGTTTTGACGGTGCGGCTTGCACGCTCCGTAGGATTGTCGCGGGGCGAGTATGGCGCCGTATACTGTAACTCACATCCAAGTTCTCGCATATATTCTTTGAAGGCGCGGCTTGTAAACTACGTGCCGTTGTCACACACGAACGGGCGTGGGACCCCAAAGTGTCCAAGAATACGCTCGCGGAATGCCTTGATTAGGATATTAACAAGAAATGAATACTTAACAAGAAATGATAATAAAATAAATAAAAAGTTAAAATTATTAATTGGCACTGGGGCAAATTCTTGCTATATTAAAAAAGAAATTTATAAAAGTAGAAATGAGCTGAGGGACCAAAGGGAAATGGAAATATGCAAGCAGCAAAGCGAGATTGAAATGCGCCACCTAACAGGCGGCAATTTTTTTTTTGTATCAATCGATAGGTATTGACGATAAAAAGCGTTAAGAAGGGCGTGGCAAACTTTGTTCAATCGATAGGTATTGATGAGAACAGTACATTTCAGTTAAAATTTTTATTCTAGCATTAAAACTGTAGGAGCCACAGTCTGGGGCGGCTTGTGGGCGTTACAGTGGGCGTGTCACATTGCTGAAACAAACTTGCGCTGCGTTAGAAGCTCAGGAATCTGCATGCCAAATCTCAATAGCCTATCTCTTATAGTTTCCGAGATCTCAGCGTTCATCCGGACGGACGGACAGACATCCAGACTGACATGGCTAGATCGACTTGGCTACTGATCCTGATCAAGAATATATATACTTTATGGGGTCGGGAACGCTTTTTTCTGCCTGTTACATACTTTCCGACGAGTCTAGTATACCCTCTTACCCTACGAGTAACGGGTATAAAAATGTATCCACAGTGTGCGACGGGTAAATATAGGAGGCTGAAACTGAGAGAATCTGCACTAGCGGGGCACGCTTTAGGGTCCGGTACTAGCTCGTAGGCATTGGGGGTGGAGTTCTTGCTCGGACAGATTCACACTTAAGTCACACAGTGTCATTAATAAATTTGTAAGAAATTTGAGCGTGCTGCGACGGAAGAAAGGAGATATTCAGGGTCTCATCCCATTCCTTTTAATAAGGACTAATATACGATTGGATACCAGAAATAACTAAACGATTTACCTGCTCGGCAGCGTTAGCTTGGGGCGAACAGTCGGCGGTCAGAGTGTGCGAAACTCCATATTAGCACATCAGTTTCTGAAAGGCTTCTGATCGAGATTGAGACCCGTTGTCTGACACGGGTCAGAGGTTGCGTTGACTGGCTTTAAAAACACGAATTTAGAGAAATGAAAATGAAATCGAGAACAAAAAATATTTTGGAACTGGGTACGGCCCTAGAAAGTGAATATAGATACGCAGAAAGAATCGTAAGGTTTCAGGTGCGTTGCCCATTGGTGGTCTTTAAATCTGGTTCGGTGGTGTAAGGATGTTTTCCCAGCCAGGATATGCTCAGGGGTTGGCTAGGGCCTCCGGGTTAATCGAGTGAGTTTTGAGGCGTGGTGTTTATAATTAGGAGAGGAAATCGAACCAAAAGGTACGTGACTAGACCTAAGACTAGTTACCGAGTTCGGGCAGACCCTGGACTTGGTTACTAACTTTCGTTACTAATAACTACGATAAAACTCGGGGGGACGCAGGGTTTCGCTACTAATAACTACGATAAAACTCGGGCAGACCAAGGGTTTTATTACTAATTACGATAAAACTCGGGCGGACCCAGGGTTTCGCTACTAATAGCTACGATAAAACTCGGGCGGACAGAGGGTTTTATTAATAACTACGATGAAACTCGGGCAGACCCAGGGTTTCGCTTAACTCGGGCGGACCCGGGGTTTTATTACTAATTACGATAAAACTCGGGCGCACCCAGGGTTTTATTACCAATTACAATAAAACTCGGGCGGACCCAGAGTTTTATTGATAACTAGGATATAACTCCATTGACGGCCGATATGTTAATTAATTACGCGTAGGGGTTACGGTTCCGTTAGGTTTGATCGATTCTCGGGTTAGGGTTATTATCTTTCGTTATAATTTATTTATTTATTCGACGGGCTTGATAGAGACGGGTCGAAAGTCAAGGAAAAGGAATACACACTCGTTGTCAAAACTATAATTCAATAAATTTGTCTTTATTTACCGTAGACTTCTCTCGCCTTCTCGTCTCGTTCACACAACTTCACAAATCTTCGTCTACGGTTTTTTGTTCTAATCGCGTTTCTCGCTGTACCAGTACAAATCCTGCACAACTATACCGTTTCGCTTACCGACTACAAAAACCGCGTGGTCTGCCTAATTGCGACTTATCTCGCCTTCCTAAGTAGGTCTATCCGTCTCCGATGTTCGTGTGTCAATCCCCCTGAGTTCCTTCAATTTTTTTCGTTCTCCTGCCCTCGGCCCTTCCGATCTCACCATTTTCTCACCACGCAGTCGCAGTGGTGAACTTTTCGGCAATTTCGAGAGTCTCTTTTCTCCGTTTGGCAACAGCAACTCCTCTGCTCTGCCAAGCTCGCTTTTCGATATTCCCTCTCGCTCTCCGTTGTCGTCGACCGCACAGTCGCTGAGGTGGGCTTTGCCTTTCGTTTAGGTCGTTCAGTTTACTATAACTTTACTATAATATATTTATGTTTGTTTGCGCCTAGGCTTATTATACTAATTATATAATCCATTGTTATATCTTAAAGCTTATAAAAATCAAAAGGAATAACAATAATAACTAACAAAAGTATCGTATTTCCTTCTCCCCTCCGTGGGGATCGGGAATAATCGGATCGGCGGCGTCGGAATCGCGGTCACACCCCCCCTTACTACGGCAAGGGCCGTTTTCCCTTCTGCGTCCACATTCCGTGTCCCTCGATACACGTCCCCATCGACTTCTCGGGTGAAGCGGTCCCTCTTTGTCCTTGCGGCACAAATCTCGACAATTCGTCCACTAACTCCTCCGGGAGCATACGGCCGGGCGTGTAGACCCTCCAGGTCTCCGGTGCTTCCAACAACGCCCGTCGAGGGGTCTCAGTAGCGGCTCTCTCTAGCGTCTCGATGTCGTCGTATAACCCTCTTCGACGTTTTCCAGTCCTAGGTCGAAATCGATCACGTCCAGGTCCTCTACTCCGGCCTCTGGTCCGGGTTCCGCCTCTGGTATAGATTGGGCTTCCTCGGGCTCGATCGTTGCGGTTTTAGAGTTGCGTCGTCGGAGACTTAGAGTCGGGAAGCTAGTATCTTGGGAAACTTCCCACTTCCGCTCACGTAGGAGTGGTTGGCCGTCCTCTTGCTCGTCTTCCTCGGTCGGGATGGAGTCCCAGGTGCAATACTTCCGCGGGCGTATCCGGGCGTCATGCGACTCCGGTTCCCTCAGCGGCATCTTGTTCGTCATTTGTCGCCTGTCCTGTGCTCCGTCTGTCCTCGCGACTCTGCATGGCATTGTCGCCTTCCTCCTGGGGTGGGGGCGTGGGTTCCCGGGCCACCTGGGTGTTCTCGTTGGAGTATCCTTCCCTCCATGCTGCTCGTGCAGTCACGGGAGGTGCACGAGTGTTGCCGCAGTTTGACTTGGGTGACCCGATATCCCCCAGGGATTGTCGGCCAGTGGTAATCCTCTCGTTCCCTATAATATTATATAACTGACCCTAAGATTTCCCTGCCTACTGGTGCAGCTTAAAATAAAGGCCCTATATCTAGTTACAATCTTAAGATACTTGATGTTAGTTAAGGATACCTTACATTACTTCTTCACCTTCCCCTGTCTCATCGCCTCGGAATTCTCTCAACTCTGCAATGTTGGCCACTTTCCTCTTACGTTCCCCGGGCCTCTGGATTCGTACGATGTTCGGCGATATAAACTTCAGGACCCGGAACGGGCCGATATATTTCGGCGCCAATTTCGCCGCGAAGCTGTCGACTTCTCTGGACAGTTGGTGTTGTTTTATAACACGAGAGAGCCCAAGGCCGGGCGCCATTCGCGTCTTCTCAGGTTATAGTGGCGCATCTGGTCGGCATTCGCCCGCTCCGCATTAATTTTGACGACCTCAAATATTTGCTTCATCTTGGCCGCTTTGATTGTGCAGTCTTCTGGGGTGTTCCCGTTCCCTCGTGTCTTCTCCTCGTATAGCGCCTTGGGCATCCTTGGTTCGCGGCCTTGCATCAGGAAAATGGGGCTGAAGTTTGTAGTATCTGAGATACTAGAGTTGACTTCCAGTGTTATCTCTGGTAGTGGGTTGTCCCAACTTTCCTGTTCACCCTCGATGAATTGCGCGATCATGGTTTTGACGGTGCGGCTTGCACGCTCCGTAGGATTGTCGCGGGGCGAGTATGGCGCCGTATACTGTAACTCACATCCAAGTTCTCGCATATATTCTTTGAAGGCGCGGCTTGTAAACTACGTGCCGTTGTCACACACGAACGGGCGTGGGACCCCAAAGTGTCCAAGAATACGCTCGCGGAATGCCTTGATTAGGATATTAACAAGAAATGAATACTTAACAAGAAATGATAATAAAATAAATAAAAAGTTAAAATTATTAATTGGCACTGGGGCAAATTCTTGCTATATTAAAAAAGAAATTTATAAAAGTAGAAATGAGCTGAGGGACCAAAGGGAAATGGAAATATGCAAGCAGCAAAGCGAGATTGAAATGCGCCACCTAACAGGCGGCAATTTTTTTTTTGTATCAATCGATAGGTATTGACGATAAAAAGCGTTAAGAAGGGCGTGGCAAACTTTGTTCAATCGATAGGTATTGATGAGAACAGTACATTTCAGTTAAAATTTTTATTCTAGCATTAAAACTGTAGGAGCCACAGTCTGGGGCGGCTTGTGGGCGTTACAGTGGGCGTGTCACATTGCTGAAACAAACTTGCGCTGCGTTAGAAGCTCAGGAATCTGCATGCCAAATCTCAATAGCCTATCTCTTATAGTTTCCGAGATCTCAGCGTTCATCCGGACGGACGGACAGACATCCAGACTGACATGGCTAGATCGACTTGGCTACTGATCCTGATCAAGAATATATATACTTTATGGGGTCGGGAACGCTTTTTTCTGCCTGTTACATACTTTCCGACGAGTCTAGTATACCCTCTTACCCTACGAGTAACGGGTATAAAAATGTATCCACAGTGTGCGACGGGTAAATATAGGAGGCTGAAACTGAGAGAATCTGCACTAGCGGGGCACGCTTTAGGGTCCGGTACTAGCTCGTAGGCATTGGGGGTGGAGTTCTTGCTCGGACAGATTCACACTTAAGTCACACAGTGTCATTAATAAATTTGTAAGAAATTTGAGCGTGCTGCGACGGAAGAAAGGAGATATTCAGGGTCTCATCCCATTCCTTTTAATAAGGACTAATATACGATTGGATACCAGAAATAACTAAACGATTTACCTGCTCGGCAGCGTTAGCTTGGGGCGAACAGTCGGCGGTCAGAGTGTGCGAAACTCCATATTAGCACATCAGTTTCTGAAAGGCTTCTGATCGAGATTGAGACCCGTTGTCTGACACGGGTCAGAGGTTGCGTTGACTGGCTTTAAAAACACGAATTTAGAGAAATGAAAATGAAATCGAGAACAAAAAATATTTTGGAACTGGGTACGGCCCTAGAAAGTGAATATAGATACGCAGAAAGAATCGTAAGGTTTCAGGTGCGTTGCCCATTGGTGGTCTTTAAATCTGGTTCGGTGGTGTAAGGATGTTTTCCCAGCCAGGATATGCTCAGGGGTTGGCTAGGGCCTCCGGGTTAATCGAGTGAGTTTTGAGGCGTGGTGTTTATAATTAGGAGAGGAAATCGAACCAAAAGGTACGTGACTAGACCTAAGACTAGTTACCGAGTTCGGGCAGACCCTGGACTTGGTTACTAACTTTCGTTACTAATAACTACGATAAAACTCGCCGCGAAGCTGTCGACTTCTCTGGACAGTTGGTGTTGTTTTACTAACACGAGAGAGCCCAAGGCGGGGCGCCATTCGCGTCTTCTCAGGTTATAGTGGCGCATCTGGTCGGCATTCGCCCGCTCCGCATTAATTTTGACGAACTCAGATATTTCCTTCATCTTGGCCGCTTTGATTGTGAAGTCTTCTGGGGTGTTCCCGTTCCCTCGTGTCTTCTCTTCGTATAGCGCCTTGGGCATCCTTGGTTCGCTGCCTTGCATCAGGAAAATGGGGCTGAAGTTTGTAGTATCTGAGATACTAGAGTTGACTGCCAGTGTTATCTCTGGTAGAAGGTTATCCCAACTTACCTGTTCACCCTCGATGAATTGCGCGATCATGGTTTTGACGGTGCGGCTTGCACGCTCCGTAGGATTGTCGTGGGGCGAGTATGGCGCCGTATACTGTAACTCACATCCAAGTTCTCGCATATATTCTTTGAAGGCGCGGCTTGTAAACTACGTGCCGTTTTCACACACGAACGTGCGTGGGACCCCAAAGTGCGCAGACCCTGGACTTGGTTACTAACTTTCGTTACTAATAACTACGATAAAACTCGGGGGGACGCAGGGTTTCGCTACTAATAACTACGATAAAACTCGGGCAGACCAAGGGTTTTATTACTAATTACGATAAAACTCGGGCGGACCCAGGGTTTCGCTACTAATAGCTACGATAAAACTCGGGCGGACAGAGGGTTTTATTAATAACTACGATGAAACTCGGGCAGACCCAGGGTTTCGCTTAACTCGGGCGGACCCGGGGTTTTATTACTAATTACGATAAAACTCGGGCGCACCCAGGGTTTTATTACCAATTACAATAAAACTCGGGCGGACCCAGAGTTTTATTGATAACTAGGATATAACTCCATTGACGGCCGATATGTTAATTAATTACGCGTAGGGGTTACGGTTCCGTTAGGTTTGATCGATTCTCGGGTTAGGGTTATTATCTTTCGTTATAATTTATTTATTTATTCGACGGGCTTGATAGAGACGGGTCGAAAGTCAAGGAAAAGGAATACACACTCGTTGTCAAAACTATAATTCAATAAATTTGTCTTTATTTACCGTAGGCTTCTCTCGCCTTCTCGTCTCGTTCACACAACTTCACAAATCTTCGTCTACGGTTTTTTGTTCTAATCGCGTTTCTCGCTGTACCAGTACAAATCCTGCACAACTATACCGTTTCGCTTACCGACTACAAAAACCGCGTGGTCTGCCTAATTGCGACTTATCTCGCCTTCCTAAGTAGGTCTATCCGTCTCCGATGTTCGTGTGTCAATCCCCCTGAGTTCCTTCAATTTTTTTCGTTCTCCTGCCCTCGGCCCTTCCGATCTCACCATTTTCTCACCACGCAGTCGCAGTGGTGAACTTTTCGGCAATTTCGAGAGTCTCTTTTCTCCGTTTGGCAACAGCAACTCCTCTGCTCTGCCAAGCTCGCTTTTCGATATTCCCTCTCGCTCTCCGTTGTCGTCGACCGCACAGTCGCTGAGGTGGGCTTTGCCTTTCGTTTAGGTCGTTCAGTTTACTATAACTTTACTATAATATATTTATGTTTGTTTGCGCCTAGGCTTATTATACTAATTATATAATCCATTGTTATATCTTAAAGCTTATAAAAATCAAAAGGAATAACAATAATAACTAACAAAAGTATCGTATTTCCTTCTCCCCTCCGTGGGGATCGGGAATAATCGGATCGGCGGCGTCGGAATCGCGGTCACACCCCCCCTTACTACGGCAAGGGCCGTTTTCCCTTCTGCGTCCACATTCCGTGTCCCTCGATACACGTCCCCATCGACTTCTCGGGTGAAGCGGTCCCTCTTTGTCCTTGCGGCACAAATCTCGACAATTCGTCCACTAACTCCTCCGGGAGCATACGGCCGGGCGTGTAGACCCTCCAGGTCTCCGGTGCTTCCAACAACGCCCGTCGAGGGGTCTCAGTAGCGGCTCTCTCTAGCGTCTCGATGTCGTCGTATAACCCTCTTCGACGTTTTCCAGTCCTAGGTCGAAATCGATCACGTCCAGGTCCTCTACTCCGGCCTCTGGTCCGGGTTCCGCCTCTGGTATAGATTGGGCTTCCTCGGGCTCGATCGTTGCGGTTTTAGAGTTGCGTCGTCGGAGACTTAGAGTCGGGAAGCTAGTATCTTGGGAAACTTCCCACTTCCGCTCACGTAGGAGTGGTTGGCCGTCCTCTTGCTCGTCTTCCTCGGTCGGGATGGAGTCCCAGGTGCAATACTTCCGCGGGCGTATCCGGGCGTCATGCGACTCCGGTTCCCTCAGCGGCATCTTGTTCGTCATTTGTCGCCTGTCCTGTGCTCCGTCTGTCCTCGCGACTCTGCATGGCATTGTCGCCTTCCTCCTGGGGTGGGGGCGTGGGTTCCCGGGCCACCTGGGTGTTCTCGTTGGAGTATCCTTCCCTCCATGCTGCTCGTGCAGTCACGGGAGGTGCACGAGTGTTGCCGCAGTTTGACTTGGGTGACCCGATATCCCCCAGGGATTGTCGGCCAGTGGTAATCCTCTCGTTCCCTATAATATTATATAACTGACCCTAAGATTTCCCTGCCTACTGGTGCAGCTTAAAATAAAGGCCCTATATCTAGTTACAATCCTAAGATACTTGATGTTAGTTAAGGATACCTTACATTCCTTCTTCACATTCCCCTGTCTCATCGCCTCGGAATTCTCTCAACTCTGCAATGTTGGCCACTTTCCTCTTACGTTCCCCGGGCCTCTGGATTCGTACGATGTTCGGCGATATAAGCTTCAGGACCCGGAACGGGCCGACATATTTCGGCGCCAATTTCGCCGCGAAGCTGTCGACTTCTCTGGACAGTTGGTGTTGTTTTACTAACACGAGAGAGCCCAAGGCGGGGCGCCATTCGCGTCTTCTCAGGTTATAGTGGCGCATCTGGTCGGCATTCGCCCGCTCCGCATTAATTTTGACGAACTCAGATATTTCCTTCATCTTGGCCGCTTTGATTGTGAAGTCTTCTGGGGTGTTCCCGTTCCCTCGTGTCTTCTCTTCGTATAGCGCCTTGGGCATCCTTGGTTCGCTGCCTTGCATCAGGAAAATGGGGCTGAAGTTTGTAGTATCTGAGATACTAGAGTTGACTGCCAGTGTTATCTCTGGTAGAAGGTTATCCCAACTTACCTGTTCACCCTCGATGAATTGCGCGATCATGGTTTTGACGGTGCGGCTTGCACGCTCCGTAGGATTGTCGTGGGGCGAGTATGGCGCCGTATACTTTAACTCACATCCAAGTTCTCGCATATATTCTTTGAAGGCGCGGCTTGTAAACTACGTGCCGTTTTCACACACGAACGTGCGTGGGACCCCAAAGTGTCCAAGAATACGCTCGCGGAATGCCTTGATTAGGGTCGCGGTGGTGGACCTCTTGAGTGGGATGAGTTCAACCCATTTGGCAAACGCGTCGAAGAAATCCAACAACATTCTGTTACCGGACTTTTACTTCGGCAAAGGTCCAACAAAGTCAGCACGCCATGTCGAACAGGGTTCTTCTATTTGACGAGACAGCATCTGTCCCGCCGGCTTCTGTTGGTCGACCTTGAACCTTTGGCAGGATAGACAGTCTTGAACATACCTTTTCGCATCTCGATACATCCCTGGCCAGTAGTACTTCGAAGCGACCCGTAGGATCGTCTTCCGTATGCCAAGATGTCCTGCCGTTGGTGCATCGTGACACTCTGCCAGTACTCGTCTCCAGTGGTGTTGAGGTACGCACAGCTTCCATGGCACGAAATCGGCGTAGTCTGGTCGGGTCCCTAGAGTCTAGTAACAACATGAAGGCTCATTTCACAAATAGTTTCTCAACTACATAGAGAAATTATGACCAGCCAACCTCGGGTGGCAATGGTAAAACCTGCATGAACAATATACCAAGACAACCAAACAATAATTACAGTAACCAAAGGAATAATAATAATTTAAGATTTAACCAAGATATATATATATATCTATATATATATACCAAGACTAAGGGAATAACAATATTTTAAGATTTTTCCAAGATAATAATCAAAACTAAAATAATTATAGTAATTTATCTGTAATCAGAATAAAAACAACAACTGGAATCAGGGCAGGTTTAATAAAATCAGTGGAACACTTATAGACCGCAACAAAGTAAAAACAAGGAAGAACGCTATAGTCGAGTACCTCGACTATCAGATACCCGTTACTCAGCTAAATAGAGATATGCAAGTAACAAAGCGAGCAAAGCCACCTACCGGCGGTGTACAGATTTAAGCGTTATGGGCGTTAGAGTGGGCGTGGCAAATTTTTTTTGGACCAATCGATAGGTATAGACAAGACCAATAAATTTCAGTTAAAATTTTTTATCTAGCATACGAATTGTGGGCGTCACGGGTTTTCGCGGTTTGTGGGCGTTAGAGTAGGCGTGGCATATTCGCGTAACAAACTTGCGCTGCGTATAAGGCTACGGAATCTAAATCTAAAATCATAATTCTCTATCTTTGATAGTTTCCGAGATATCCACGTTCATATTTACGATTTTTTGAAGTTTGTGGGCGGTTTATGGGCGTTAGGGTGGTCGTGGCAAACTTTTTTTTGGGTCAATCGATAGGTCTTGATGAGAACATTACATTTCAGTTAAAACTGACGGTGCGGCTTGCACGCTCCGTAGGATTGTCGCGCGGCGAGTATGGCGCCGTATACTGTAACTCACATCCAAGTTCTCGCATATATTTTTTGAAGGCGCGGCTTGTAAACTACGTGCCGTTTTCACACACGAACGTGCGTGGGACCCCAAAGTGTCCAATAATACGCTCGCGGAATGCCTTGATTAGGGTCGCGGTGGTGGACCTCTTGAGTGGGATGAGTTCAACCCACATGGCAAACGCGTCGAAGAAAACCAACAACATTGTGTTACCGGACTTTGACTTCGGCAAAGGTCCAACAAAGTCGGCACGCCATGTCGAACAGGGTTCTTCTATTCGACGAGACAGCATCTGTCCCGCCGGCTTCTGTTGGTCGACCTTGAACCTTTGGCAGGATAGACAGTCTTGAACATACCTTTTTGCATCTCGATACATCCCTGGCCAGTAGTACTTCGAAGCGACCCGTAGGATCGTCTTCCGTATGCCAAGATGTCCTGCCGTTGGTGCACCGTGACACTCTGCCAGTACTCGTCTCCAGTGGTGTTGAGGTACGCACAGCTTCCATGGCACGAAATCGGCGTAGTCTGGTCGGGTCCCTAGAGTCTAGTAACAACATGAAGGCTCATTTCACAAATAGTTTCTCAACTACATAGAGAAATTATGACCAGCCAAACTCGGGTGGCAATGGTAAAACCTGCATGAACAATATACCAAGACAACCAAACAATAATTACAGTAACCAAAGGAATAATAATAATTTAAGATTTAACCAAGATATATATATATATCTATATATATATACCAAGACTAAGGGAATAACAATATTTTAAGATTTTTCCAAGATAATAATCAAAACTAAAATAATTTTAGTAATTTATCTGTAATCAGAATAAAAACAACAACTGGAATCAGGGCAGGTTTAATAAAATCAGTGGAACACTTATAGACCGCAACAAAGTAAAAACAAGGAAGAACGCTATAGTCGAGTACCTCGACTATCAGATACCCGTTACTCAGCTAAATAGAGATATGCAAGTAACAAAGCGAGCAAAGCCACCTACCGGCGGTGTACAGATTTAAGCGTTATGGGCGTTAGAGTGGGCGTGGCAAATTTTTTTTGGACCAATCGATAGGTATAGACAAGACCAATAAATTTCAGTTAAAATTTTTTATCTAGCATACGAATTGTGGGCGTCACGGGTTTTCGCGGTTTGTGGGCGTTAGAGTAGGCGTGGCATATTCGCGTAACAAACTTGCGCTGCGTATAAGGCTACGGAATCTAAATCTAAAATCATAATTCTCTATCTTTGATAGTTTCCGAGATATCCACGTTCATATTTACGATTTTTTGAAGTTTGTGGGCGGTTTATGGGCGTTAGGGTGGTCGTGGCAAACTTTTTTTGGGTCAATCGATAGGTATTGATGAGAACATTATATTTCAGTTAAAATTTTTATTCTAGCATCAAAACTGTAGGAGCCACAGTTTTGGGCGGTTTGTGGGCGTTGGAGTGGGCGTGGTACTCTACTGAAACAAACTTGCGCTGCGTAAGAAGCTCAGGAATCTGCACGCCAAATCTCAATAGCCTATCTCTTATAGTTTCCGAGATCTCAGCGTTCATCCGGACGGACGGACAGACATCCAGACTGACATGGCTAGATCGACTCGGCTACTGATCCTGATCAAGAATATATATACTTTATGGGGTCGGAAACGCTTCCTTCTACCTGTTACATACTTTCCGACGAATCTAGTATACCCTTTTACTCTACGAGTAACGGGTATAAAAATGTATCTACAGTGTGCAACGGGTAAATATAGGAGGCTGAAACTGAGAGTATCTGCACTAGCGGAGCACGCTTTAGGGTCCGGTACTAGCTCGTAGGCATTGGGGGTTGAGTTCTTGCTCGGACAGATTCACACTCAAGTCACACAGTGTCATTAATAAATTTATAAAAAATTTGAGCGTGCTGCGACGGAAGAAAGGAGATATTCAGGGTCTCATCCCATTCCTTTTAATGAGGACTAATATACGATTGGATACCAGAAATAACTAAACGATTTACCCGCTCGGCAGCGTTAGCTTGGGGCGAATAGACGGCGGTCAGATTGTGCGAAACTCCATATTGGCACATCAGTTTCTGAAAGGCTTCTGATCGAGATTGAGACCCGTTGTCTGACACGGGTCAGAGGTTGCGTTGACTTGCTTTAAAAACACGAATTTAGAGAAATGAAAATGAAATCGAGAACAAAAAATATTTTGGAACTGGGTACGGCCCTAGAAAGTGAATATAGATACGCTGAAAGAATCGTAAGGTTTCAGGTGCGTTGCCCATTGGTGGTCTTTAAATCTGGTTCGGTGGTGTAAGGATGTTTTCCCAGCCAGGATATGCTCAGGGGTTGGCTAGGGCCTCCGGGTTAATCGAGTGAGTTTTGGGGCGTGGTGTTTATAATTTGGAGAGGAAATCGAACCAAAAGGTACGTGACTAGACCTAAGACTAGTTACCGAGTTCGGGCAGACCCTGGACTTGGTAAACAGCTATTGTAGAAAGCTCGGGCGGACCCAGGGTTTCGCTACTAATAGCTACGATAAAACTCGGGCGGACAGAGGGTTTTATTAATAACTACGATGAAACTCGGGCAGACCCAGGGTTTCGAAAAACTCGGGCGGACCCGGGGTTTTATTACTAATTACGATAAAACTCGGGCGGACCCAGGGTTTTATTACCTATTACAATAAAACTCGGGCGAACCCAGAGTTTTATTGATAACTATTATATAATTCTATTAACGGCCGATATGTTAATTAATTACGCGTAGGGGTTACGGTTCCGTTAGGTTTGATCGATTCTCGGGTTAGGGTTATTATCATTCGTTATAATTTATTTATTTATTCGACGGGCTTGATAGAGACGGGTCGAAAGTCAAGGAAAAGGAATACACACTCGTTGTCAAAATTATAATTCAATAAATTTGTCTTTATTTACCGTAGGCTTCTCTCGCCTTCTCGTCTCGTTCACACAACTTCACAAATCTCCGTCTACGATTTTGTTGTTCTAATCGCGTTTCTCGCTGCACCAGTACAAATCCTGCACAACTATACCGTTACGCCCACCGACTACAAAAACCGCGTGGTCTGCCTAATTGCGACTTATCTCGCCTTCCTAAGTAGGTCTATCCGTCTCCGATGTTCGTGTGTCAATCCCCCTGAGTTCCTTCAATTTTTTTCGTTCTCCTGCCCTTGGCCCTTCCGATCTCACCATTTTCTCACCACGCAGTCGCAGTGGTGAACTTTTCGGCAATTTCGAGAGTCTCTTTTCTCCGTTTGGCAACAGCAACTCCTCTGCTCTGCCAAGCTCGCTTTTCGATATTCCCTCTCGCTCTCCGTTGTCGTCGACCGCACAGTCGTTGAGGTGGGCTTTGCCTTTCGTTTAGGTCGTTCAGTTTACTATAACTTTACTATAATATATTTATGTTTGTTTGCGCCTAGGCTTATTATACTAATTATATAATCCATTGTTATATCTTAAAGCTTATAAAAATCAAAAGGAATAACAATAATAACTAACAAAAGTATCGTATTTCCTTCTCCCCTCCGTGGGGATCGGGAATAATCGGATCGGCGGCGTCGGAATCGCGGTCACACCCCCCCTTACTACGGCAAGGGCCGTTTTCCCTTCTGCGTCCACATTCCGTGTCCCTCGATACACGTCCCCATCGACTTCTCGGGTGAAGCGGTCCCTCTTTGTCCTTGCGGCACAAATCTCGACAATTCGTTCACTAACTCCTCCGGGAGCATACGGCCGGGCGTGTAGACCCTCCAGGTCTCCGGTGCTTCCAACAACGCCCGTCGAGGGGTCTCAGTAGCGGCTCGCTCTAGCGTCTCGATGTCGTCGTATAACCCTCTTCGACGTTTTCCAGTCCTAGGTCGAAATCGATCACGTCCAGGTCCTCTACTCCGGCCTCTGTTCCGGGTTCCGCCTCTGGTATAGATTGGGCTTCCTCGGGCTCGATCGTTGCGGTTTTAGAGTTGCGTCGTCGGAGACTTAGAGTCGGGAAGCTAGTATCTTGGGAAACTTCCCACTTCCGCTCACGTAGGAGTGGTTGGCCGTCCTCTTGCTCGTCTTCCTCGGTCGGGATGGAGTCCCAGGTGCAATACTTCCGCGGGCGTATCCGGGCGTCGTGCGACTCCGCTTCCCTCAGTTGCATCTTGTTCGTCATTTGTCGCCTGTCCTGTGCTCCGTCTGTCCTCGCGACTCTGCATGGCATTGTCGCCTTTCTCCTGGGGTGGGGGCGTGGGTTCCCGGGCGACCTGGGTGTTCTCGTTGGAGTATCCTTCCCTACATGCTGCTCGTGCAGCCAGGGGAGGTGCACGAGTGTTGCCGCAGTTTTACTTGGGTGACCCGATATCCCCCAGGGATTGTCGCCCAGTGGTAATCCTCTCGTTCCCTAACGAAGCTGGCAGTCCACTCGCTGTCTTCATCCTCCTCTTCTTCGGACTCTTGTGACTCCCTCTACCAGTCCACCGTCGTCTCTGTTGTCCGCTGGTATACGCCTTGCCCTCGTTTGGGGTTACGAAAGCGACCTCCGGTGGGTGCGTAGTCGGCGTGTCGGTCTTCATACGAATGCCCCCCCAGGTTGGCAAAGGATGCTGGGTGAGGGGAATGACACCGCCCGCGGGGAAAAGGTTGGTAGCCCATGTACGTCGAGGGAGAAGATTCCTCCGTTGAGAAGCGTGGGTTCGACTGGTACCAGGATGTCGTGAAATCCGAGGACGCGTAATGGGGTGACGCATACTGGGGAGACGCGTAGCGTGGGGACGCATACCGGGGAGACGCGTACCGTGGAGACGCACCCCTGTGGGATGTAATCCCAAGTGAGGTGTCCCGGGTTGACTCGTCTGGTGGCTCACTCGAGCACGATGGGTTGTCCTTTCTGCTTCTGTCGCAGCCTCCTCGTCACTGTCTTCCGTGCCCGCCAAGGTGAGGTCGATAGGACCGTCCTCCGATTCGGATCCACCGTCGTCCATCTCGCCATCCTCGCCGGTCCACTCTTGAGTGGAGTCTGACTCTTCTTCTTCCATAGCATCGGTAGTGTTTAGATACATTACTTTATATAACTGACCCTAAGATTTCCCTGCCTACTGGTGCAGCTTAAAATAAAGGCCCTATATCTAGTTACAATCTTAAGATACTTGATGTTAGTTAAGGATACCTTACATTACTTCTTCACCTTCCCCTGTCTCATCGCCTCGGAATTCTCTCAACTCTGCAATGTTGGCCACTTTCCTCTTACGTTCCCCGGGCCTCTGGATTCGTACGATGTTCGGCGATATAAACTTCAGGACCCGGAACGGGCCGATATATTTCGGCGCCAATTTCGCCGCGAAGCTGTCGACTTCTCTGGACAGTTGGTGTTGTTTTATAACACGAGAGAGCCCAAGGCCGGGCGCCATTCGCGTCTTCTCAGGTTATAGTGGCGCATCTGGTCGGCATTCGCCCGCTCCGCATTAATTTTGACGACCTCAAATATTTGCTTCATCTTGGCCGCTTTGATTGTGAAGTCTTCTGGGGTGTTCCCGTTCCCTCGTGTCTTCTCCTCGTATAGCGCCTTGGGCATCCTTGGTTCGCGGCCTTGCATCAGGAAAATGGGGCTGAAGTTTGTAGTATCTGAGATACTAGAGTTGACTTCCAGTGTTATCTCTGGTAATGGGTTGTCCCAACTTTCCTGTTCACCCTCAATGAATTGCGCGATCATGGTTTTGACGGTGCGGCTTGCACGCTCCGTAGGATTTTCGCGGGGCGAGTATGGCGCCGTATACTGTAACTCACATCCAAGTTCTCGCATATATTCTTTGAAGGCGCGGCTTGTAAACTACGTGCCGTTGTCACACACGAACGGGCGTGGGACCCCAAAGTGTCCAAGAATACGCTCGCGGAATGCCTTGATTAGGATATTAACAAGAAATGAATACTTAACAAGAAATGATAATAAAATAAATAAAAAGTTAAAATTATTAATTGGCACTGGGGCAAATTCTTGCTATATTAAAAAAGAAATTTATAAAAGTAGAAATGAGCTGAGGGACCAAAGGGAAATGGAAATATGCAAGCAGCAAAGCGAGATTGAAATGCGCCACCTAACAGGCGGCAATTTTTTTTTTGTATCAATCGATAGGTATTGACGATAAAAAGCGTTAAGAAGGGCGTGGCAAACTTTGTTCAATCGATAGGTATTGATGAGAACAGTACATTTCAGTTAAAATTTTTATTCTAGCATTAAAACTGTAGGAGCCACAGTCTGGGGCGGATTGTGGGCGTTACAGTGGGCGTGTCACATTGCTGAAACAAACTTGCGCTGCGTTAGAAGCTCAGGAATCTGCATGCCAAATCTCAATAGCCTATCTCTTATAGTTTCCGAGATCTCAGCGTTCATCCGGACGGACGGACAGACATCCAGACTGACATGGCTAGATCGACTCGGCTACTGATCCTGATCAAGAATATATATACTTTATGGGGTCGGGAACGCTTTTTTCTGCCTGTTACATACTTTCCGACGAGTCTAGTATACCCTCTTACCCTACGAGTAACGGGTATAAAAATGTATCCACAGTGTGCGACGGGTAAATATAGGAGGCTGAAACTGAGAGAATCTGCACTAGCGGGGCACGCTTTAGGGTCCGGTACTAGCTCGTAGGCATTGGGGGTGGAGTTCTTGCTCGGACAGATTCACACTCAAGTCACACAGTGTCATTAATAAATTTGTAAGAAATTTGAGCGTGCTGCGACGGAAGAAAGGAGATATTCAGGGTCTCATCCCATTCCTTTTAATAAGGACTAATATACGATTGGATACCAGAAATAACTAAACGATTTACCTGCTCGGCAGCGTTAGCTTGGGGCGAACAGTCGGCGGTCAGAGTGTGCGAAACTCCATATTAGCACATCAGTTTCTGAAAGGCTTCTGATCGAGATTGAGACCCGTTGTCTGACACGGGTCAGAGGTTGCGTTGACTGGCTTTAAAAACACGAATTTAGAGAAATGAAAATGAAATCGAGAACAAAAAATATTTTGGAACTGGGTACGGCCCTAGAAAGTGAATATAGATACGCTGAAAGAATCGTAAGGTTTCAGGTGCGTTGCCCATTGGTGGTCTTTAAATCTGGTTCGGTGGTGTAAGGATGTTTTCCCAGCCAGGATATGCTCAGGGGTTGGCTAGGGCCTCCGGGTTAATCGAGTGAGATTTGAGGCGTGGTGTTTATAATTAGGAGAGGAAATCGAACCAAAAGGTACGTGACTAGACCTAAGACTAGTTACCGAGTTCGGGCAGACCCTGGACTTGGTTACTAACTTTCGTTACTAATAACTACGATAAAACTCGGGGGGACGCAGGGTTTCGCTACTAATAACTACGATAAAACTCGGGCAGACCAAGGGTTTTATTACTAATTACGATAAAACTCGGGCGGACCCAGGGTTTCGCTACTAATAGCTACGATAAAACTCGGGCGGACAGAGGGTTTTATTAATAACTACGATGAAACTCGGGCAGACCCAGGGTTTCGCTTAACTCGGGCGGACCCGGGGTTTTATTACTAATTACGATAAAACTCGGGCGCACCCAGGGTTTTATTACCAATTACAATAAAACTCGGGCGGACCCAGAGTTTTATTGATAACTAGGATATAACTCCATTGACGGCCGATATGTTAATTAATTACGCGTAGGGGTTACGGTTCCGTTAGGTTTGATCGATTCTCGGGTTAGGGTTATTATCTTTCGTTATAATTTATTTATTTATTCGACGGGCTTGATAGAGACGGGTCGAAAGTCAAGGAAAAGGAATACACACTCGTTGTCAAAACTATAATTCAATAAATTTGTCTTTATTTACCGTAGGCTTCTCTCGCCTTCTCGTCTCGTTCACACAACTTCACAAATCTTCGTCTACGGTTTTTTGTTCTAATCGCGTTTCTCGCTGTACCAGTACAAATCCTGCACAACTATACCGTTTCGCTTACCGACTACAAAAACCGCGTGGTCTGCCTAATTGCGACTTATCTCGCCTTCCTAAGTAGGTCTATCCGTCTCCGATGTTCGTGTGTCAATCCCCCTGAGTTCCTTCAATTTTTTTCGTTCTCCTGCCCTTGGCCCTTCCGATCTCACCATTTTCTCACCACGCAGTCGCAGTGGTGAACTTTTCGGCAATTTCGAGACTCTCTTTTCTCCGTTTGGCAACAGCAACTCCTCTGCTCTGCCAAGCTCGCTTTTCGATATTCCCTCTCGCTCTCCGTTGTCGTCGACCTCGCAGTCGCTGAGGTGGACTTTGCCTTCCGTTTAGGTCGTTCAGTTTACTATAACTATACTATAATATATTTATGTTTGTTTGCGCCTAGGCTTATTATACTAATTATATAATCCATTGTTATATCTTGAAGCTTATAAAAATCAAAAGGAATAACAATAATAACAATAACAAAAGTATCGTATTACCTTCTCCCCTCCGTGGGGATCGGGAATAATCGGATCGGCGGTGTCGGAATCGCGGTCACACCCCCCTTACTTGGGAGGACGAAGGACTACGGTAAGGGCGGTTTTCCCTTCTGCGTCCACATTCCGTGTCCCTCGATACACGTCCCCATCGACTTCTCGGGTGAAGCGGTCCCTCTTTGGTCCTTGCGGCACAAATCTCGACAATTCGTCCACTAACTCCTCCGGAAGCATACGGCCGGACGTGTAGACCCTCCAGGTCTCCGGTGCTTCCAACAACGCCCGTCGAGGGGTCTCAGTAGCGGCTCTCTCTAGCGTCTCGATGTCGTCGTATAACCCTCTTTGACGTTTTCCAGTCCTAGGTCGAAGTCGATCACGTCCAGGTCCTCTACTCCGGCCTCTGGTCCGGGTTCCGCCTCTGGTATAGATTGGGCTTCCTCGGGCTCGATCGTCGCGGCTCTAGAGTTGCGTCGTCGGAGACTTAGAGTCGGGAAGCTAGTATCTTGGGAAACTTCCCACTCCCGCTCCCGTAGGACCGGTTGGCCGTCCTCTTGCTCGTCTTCCTCGGTCGGGATGGAGTCCCAGGTGCAATACTTCCGCGGGCGTATCCGGGCGTCGTGCGACTCCGGTTCCCTTAGCGGCATCTTGTTCGTCATTTGTCGCCTGTCCTGTGCTCCGTCTGTCCTCGCGACTCTGCATGGCATTGTCGCCATCCTCCTGGGGTGGGGGCGTGGGTTCCCGGGCCACCTGGGTGTTCTCGTTGGAGTATCCTTCCCTCCATGCTGCTCGTGCAGCCAGGGAAGGTGCACGAGTGTTGCCGCAGTTTGACTTGGGTGACCCGATATCCCTCAGGGATTGTCGCCCAGTGGTAATCCTCTCGTTCCCTAACGAAGCTGGCAGTCCACTCGCTGTCTTCATCCTCCTCTTCTTCGGACTCTTGTGACTCCCTGTACCAGTCCACCGTCGTCTCTGTTGTTCGCTGGTATACGCCTTGCCCTCGTCTGGGGTTACGAAAGCGACCTCCGGTGGGCGCGTAGTCGGCGTGTCGGTCTTTTTACGTATGCCCCCCCAGGTTGGCAAAGGATGCTGGGTGAGGGGAATGACACCGCCCGCGGGGAAAAGGTTGGTAGCCCATGTACGTCGAGGGAGAAGATTCCTTCGTTGAGAAGCGTGGGTTTGACTGGTACCAGGATGTCGTGAAATCCGAGGACGCGTAATGGGGTGACGCATACTGGGGAGACGCGTAGCGTGGGGACGCATACCGGGGAGACGCGTACCGTGGAGACGCACCCCTGTGGGATGTACTCCCTAGTGAGGTGTCCCGGGTTGACTCGTCTGGTGGCTCACTCGAGCACGATGGGTTGTCCCTTTCTGCTTCCGTCGCAGCCTTCTCGTCACTGTCTTCCGTGCCCGCCAAGGTGAGGTCGATAGGACCGTCCTCCGATTCGGATCCACCGTCGTCCATCTTGCCATCCTCGCCGGTCCACTCTTGAGTGGAGTCTGACTCTTCTTCTTCCATAGTATCTGTAGTGGGTAGATAGATACTTTATATAACTGACACTAAGATTTCCCTGCCTACTGGTGCAGCTTAAAATAAAGGCCCGATATCTAGTTACAATCCTAAGATACTTGATGTTAGTTAAGGATACCTTACATTCCTTCTTCACATTCCCCTGTCTCATCGATTCGGAATTCTCTCAACTCTGCAATGTTGGCCACTTTCCTCTTACGTTCCCCGGGCCTCTGGATTCGTACGATGTTCGGCGATATAAGCTTCAGGACCCGGAACGGGCATCCTTGGTTCGCGGCCTTGCATCAGGAAAATGGGGCTGAAGTTTGTAGTATCTGAGATACTAGAGTTGACTGCCAGTGTTATCTCTGGTAGTGGGTTGTCCCAACTTTCCTGTTCACCCTCGATGAATTGCGCGATCATGCTTTTGACGGTGCGGCTTGCACGCTCCGTAGGATTGTCGTGGGGCGAGTATGGCGCCGTATACAAGTGTGAGTACATCCAAGTTCTCGCATACATTCTTTGAAGGCGCGGCTTGTAAACTACGTGCCGTTTTCACACACGAACGTGCGTGGGACCCCAAAGTGTCCAAGAATACGCTCGCGGAATGCCTTGATTAGGATATTAACAAGAAATGAATACTTAACAAGAAATGATAATAAAATAAATAAAAAGTTAAAATTATTAATTGGCACTGGGGCAAATTCTTGCTATATTAAAAAAGAAATTTATAAAAGTAGAAATGAGCTGAGGGACCAAAGGGAAATGGAAATATGCAAGCAGCAAAGCGAGATTGAAATGCGCCACCTAACAGGCGGCAATTTTTTTTTTGTATCAATCGATAGGTATTGACGATTAAAAGCGTTAAGAAGGGCGTGGCAAACTTTGTTCAATCGATAGGTATTGATGAGAACAGTACATTTCAGTTAAAATTTTTATTCTAGCATTAAAACTGTAGGAGCCACAGTCTGGGGCGGCTTGTGGGCGTTACAGTGGGCGTGTCACATTGCTGAAACAAACTTGCGCTGCGTTAGAAGCTCAGGAATCTGCATGCCAAATCTCAATAGCCTATCTCTTATAGTTTCCGAGATCTCAGCGTTCATCCGGACGGACGGACAGACATCCAGACTGACATGGCTAGATCGACTCGGCTACTGATCCTGATCAAGAATATATATACTTTATGGGGTCGGGAACGCTTTTTTCTGCCTGTTACATACTTTCCGACGAGTCTAGTATACCCTCTTACCCTACGAGTAACGGGTATAAAAATGTATCCACAGTGTGCGACGGGTAAATATAGGAGGCTGAAACTGAGAGAATCTGCACTAGCGGGGCACGCTTTAGGGTCCGGTACTAGCTCGTAGGCATTGGGGGTGGAGTTCTTGCTCGGACAGATTCACACTCAAGTCACACAGTGTCATTAATAAATTTATAAGAAATTTGAGCGTGCTGCGACGGAAGAAAGGAGATATTCAGGGTCTCATCCCATTCCTTTTAATGAGGACTAATATACGATTGGATACCAGAAATAACTAAACGACTTACCCGCTCGGCACCGTTAGCTTGGGGCGAACAGTCGGCGGTCAGAGTGTGCGAAACTCCATATTGGCACATCAGTTTCTGAAAGGCTTCTGATCGAGATTGAGACCCGTTGTCTGACACGGGTCAGAGGTTGCGTTGATTCTTTTAACTGGCTTTAAAAACACGAACTTAGAGAAATGAAATCGAGAACAAAAAATATTTTGGAACTGGGTACGGCCCTAGAAAGTGAATATAGATACGCTGTAAGAATCGTAAGGTTTCAGGTGCGTTGCCCATTGGTGGTCTTTAAATCTGGTTCGGTGGTGTAAGGATGTTTTCCCAGCCAGGATATGCTCAGGGGTTAGCTAGGGCTTCCGGGTTTAACGAGTGAGTTTTGAGGCGTGGTGTTTATAATTAGGAGAGGAAATCGAACCAAAAGGTACGTGACTAGACCTAAGACTAGTTACCGAGTTCGGGCAGACCGTGGACTTGGTAAACAGCTATTGTGGAAAGCTCGGGCGGACCCAGGGTTTCGTTACTAATAGCTACGATAAAACTCGGGGGTACGCAGGGTTTCGCTACTAATAACTACGCTACAACTCGGGCAGACCAAGGGTTTTATTACTAATTACGATAAAACTCGGGCGGACCCAGGGTTTCGCTACTAATAGCTACGATAAAACTCGGGCGGACAGAGCGTTTTATTAATAACTACGATGAAACTCGGGCAGACCCAGGGTTTCGCTGAACTCGGGCGGACCCGGGGTTGTATTACTAATTACGATAAAACTCGGGCGCACCCAGGGTTTTATTACCAATTACAATAAAACTCGGGCGGACCCAGAGTTTTATTGATAACTAGGATATAACTCTATTAACGGCCGATATGTTAATTAATTACGCGTAGGGGTTACGGTTCCGTTAGGTTTGATCGATTCTCGGGTTAGGGTTATTATCATTCGTTATAATTAATTTATTTATTCGTCGGGCTTGATAGAGACGGGTCGAAAGTCAAGGAAAAGGAATACACACTCGTTGTCAAAATTATAATTCAATAAATTTGTATTTATTTACCGTAGGCTTCTCTCGCCTTCTCGTCTCGTTCACACAACTTCACAAATCTCCGTTACGGTTTTTTTGTTCTAATCGCGTTTCTCGCTGCACCAGTACAAATCCTGCACAACTATACCGATTCGCTTACCGACTACAAAAACCGCGTGGTCTGCCTAATTGCGACTTATCTCCTCTTCCTAAGTAGGTCTATCCGTCTCCGATGTTCGTGTGTCAATCCCCCTGAGTTCCTTCAATTTTTTTCGTTCTCCTGCCCTTGGCCCTTCCGATCTCACCATTTTCTCACCACGCAGTCGCAGTGGTGAACTTTTCGGCAATTTCGAGACTCTCTTTTCTCCGTTTGGCAACAGCAACTCCTCTGCTCTGCCAAGCTCGCTTTTCGATATTCCCTCTCGCTCTCCGTTGTCGTCGACCGCGCAGTCGCTGAGGTGGGCTTTGCCTTCCGTTTAGGTCGTTCAGTTCACTATAACTATACTATAATATATTTATGTTTGTTTGCGCCTAGGCTTATTATACTAATTATATAATCCATTGTTATATCTTGAAGCTTATAAAAATCAAAAGGAATAACAATAATAACAATAACAAAAGTATCGTATTACCTTCTCCCCTCCGTGGGGATCGGGAATAATCGGATCGGCGGCGTCGGAATCGCCGTCACACCCCCCCTTACTTGGGTGGACGAAGGACTACGGTAAGGGCCGTTTTCCCTTCTGCGTCCACATTCCGTGTCCCTCGGTCCCTCTTTGGTCCTTGCGGCACAAATCTCGACAATTCGTCCACTAACTCCTCCGGAAGCATACGGCCGGACGTGTAGACCCTCCAGGTCTCCGGTGCTTCCAACAACGCCCGTCGAGGGGTCTCAGTAGCGGCTCGCTCTAGCGTCTCGATGTCGTCGTATAACCCTCTTCGACGTTTTCCAGTCCTAGGTCGAAATCGATCACGTCCAGGTCCTCTACTCCGGCCTCTGGTCCGGGTTCCGCCTCTGTTATAGATTGGGCTTCCTCGGGCTCGATCGTCGCGGCTCTAGAGTTGCGTCGTCAGAGACTTAGAGTCGGGAAGCTAGTATCTTGGGAAACTTCCCACTCCCGCTCCCGTAGGAGCGGTTGGCCGTCCTCTTGCTCGTCTTCCTCGGTCGGGATGGAGTCCCAGGTGCAATACTTCCGCGGGCGTATCCGGGCGTCGTGCGACTCCGCTTCCCTCAGTTGCATCTTGTTCGTCATTTGTCGCCTGTCCTGTGCTCCGTCTGTCCTCGCGACTCTGCATGGCATTGTCGCCTTTCTCCTGGGGTGGGGGCGTGGGTTCCCGGGCGACCTGGGTGTTCTCGTTGGAGTATCCTTCCCTCCATGCTGCTCGTGCAGCCAGGGGAGGTGCACGAGTGTTGCCGCAGTTTTACTTGGGTGACCCGATATCCCCCAGGGATTGTCGCCAAGTGGTAATCCTCTCGTTCCCTAACGAAGCTGGCAGTCCACTCGCTGTCTTCATCCTCCTCTTCTTCGGACTCTTGTGACTCCCTGTACCAGTCCACCGTCGTCTCTGTTGTCCGCTGGTATACGCCTTGCCCTCGTCTGGGGTTACGAAAGCGACCTCCGGTGGGTGCGTAGTCGGCATGTCGGTCTTTTTACGTATGCCCCCCCAGGTTGGCAAAGGATGCTGGGTGAGGGGAATGACACCGCCCGCGGGAAAAAGGTTGGTAGCCCATGTACGTCGAGGGAGGAGATTCCTACGTTGAGAAGCGTGGGTTCGACTGATACCAGGATGTCGTGAAATCCGAGGACGCGTAATGGGGTGACGCATACTGGGGAGACGCGTAGCGTGGGGACGCATACCGGGGAGACGCGTACCGTGGAGACGCACCCCTGTGGGATGTACTCCCATGTGAGGTGTCCCGGGCTGACTCTTCTGGTGGCTCAATCGAGCACGATGGGTTGTTCCTTTCTGCTTCCGTCGCAGCATCCTCGTCACTGTCTTTCGTGCCCGCCAAGGTGAGGTCGATAGGACCGTCCTCCGATTCGGATCCACCGTCGTCCATCTCGCCATCCTCGCCGGTCCACTCTTGAGTGGAGTCTGACTCTTCTTCTTCCATAGTATCTGTAGTGGGTAGA
This sequence comes from Drosophila suzukii, assembly GCF_043229965.1. Taxonomy (NCBI): domain Eukaryota; kingdom Metazoa; phylum Arthropoda; class Insecta; order Diptera; family Drosophilidae; genus Drosophila; species Drosophila suzukii. The sequence continues at coordinate 935,723 of NW_027255939.1, read as the reverse complement.
TACATTACTTTATATAACTGACCCTAAGATTTCCCTGCCTACTGGTGCAGCTTAAAATAAAGGCCTTATATCTAGTTACAATCTTAAGATACTTGATGTTAGTTAAGGATACCTTACGTTACTTCTTCACCTTCCCCTGTCTCATCGTCTCGGAATTCTCTCAACTCTGCAATATTGGCCACTTTCCTCTTACGTTCCCCGGGCCTCTGGATCCGTACGATGTTCGGCGATATAAACTTCAGGACCCGGAACGGGCCGTCATATTTCGGCGCCAATTTCGCCGCGAAGCTGTCGACTTCTCTGGACAGTTGGTGTTGTTTTACTGACACGAGAGAGCCCAAGGCGGGGCGCCATTCGCGTCTTCTCAGGTTATAGTGGCGCATCTGGTCGGCATTCACCCGCTCCGCATTAATTTTGACGACCTCAAATATTTGCTTCATCTTGGCCGCTTTGATTGTGAAGTCTTCTGGGGTGTTCCCGTTCCCTCGTGTCTTCTCCTCGTATAGCGCCTTGGGCATCCTTGGTTCGCGGCCTTGCATCAGGAAAATGGGGCTGAAGTTTGTAGTATCTGAGATACTAGAGTTGACTTCCAGTGTTATCTCTGGTAGTGGGTTGTCCCAACTTTCCTGTTCACCCTTGATGAATTGCGCGATCATGGTTTTGACGGTACGGCTTGCACGCTCCGTAGGATTGTCGTGGGGGGAGTATGCCGCCGTATACTGTAACTCACATCCCAGTTCTCTAAAGGCGCGGCTTGTAAACTGCGTGCCGTTGTCACACACGAACGTGCGTGGGACCCCAAAGTGCCTTGATTAGGGTCGCGGTGGTGGCCATCTTGAGTGGGATGAGTTCAACCCATTTGGCAAACGCGTCGAAGAAAACCAACAACATTGTGTTACCGGACTTTGACTTCGGCAAAGGTCCAACAAAGTCGGCACACCATGTCGAACAGAGTTCTTCTATTCGACGATACAGCATCTGTCCCGCCGGCTTCTGTTGGTCGACCTTGAACCGTTGGCAGGGTAGACAGTCTTGAACATACCTTTTCGCATCTCGATACATCTCTGGCCAGTAGTACTTCGAAGCGACTTGTAGGATCGTTTCCGTATGCCAAGATGTCCTGCCGTTGGTGCATCGTGACACTCTGCCAGTACTCCGTCTCCGGTGGCGTTAGGTTTGATCGATTCTCGGGTTAGGGTTATTATCATTCGTTATAATTAATTTATTTATTCGACGGGCTTGATAGAGACGGGTCGAAAGTCAAGGAAAAGGAATACACACTCGTTGTCAAAATTATAATTCAATAAATTTGTCTTTATTTACCGTAGGCTTCTCTCGCCTTCTCGTCTCGTTCACACAACTTCACAAATCTCCGTTACGGTTTTTTTGTTCTAATCGCGTTTCTCGCTGCACCAGTACAAATCCTGCACAACTATACCGATTCGCTTACCGACTACAAAAACCGCGTGGTCTGCCTAATTGCGACTTATCTCGTCTTCCTAAGTAGGTCTATCCGTCTCCGATGTTCGTGTGTCAATCCCCCTGAGTTCCTTCAATTTTTTTCGTTCTCCTGCCCTTGGCCCTTCCGATCTCACCATTTTCTCACCACGCAGTCGCAGTGGTGAACTTTTCGGCAATTTCGAGACTCTCTTTTCTCCGTTTGGCAACAGCAATTCCTCTGCTCTGCCAAGCTCGCTTTTCGATATTCCCTCTCGCTCTCCGTTGTCGTCGACCGCGCAGTCGCTGAGGTGGGCTTTGCCTTCCGTTTAGGTCGTTCAGTTTACTATAACTATACTATAATATATTTATGTTGGTTTGCGCCTAGGCTTATTATACTAATTATATAATCCATTGTTATATCTTGAAGCTTATAAAAATCAAAAGGAATAACAATAATAACAATAACAAAAGTATCGTATTACCTTCTCCCCTCCGTGGGGATCGGGAATAATCGGATCGGCGGCGTCGGAATCGCCGTCACACCCCCCTTACTTGGGTGGACGAAGGACTACGGTAAGGGCCGTTTTCCCTTCTGCGTCCACATTCCGTGTCCCTCGGTCCCTCTTTGGTCCTTGCGGCACAAATCTCGACAATTCGTCCACTAACTCCTCCGGAAGCATACGGCCGGACGTGTAGACCCTCCAGGTCTCCGGTGCTTCCAACAACGCCCGTCGAGGGGTCTCAGTAGCGGCTCGCTCTAGCGTCTCGATGTCGTCGTATAACCCTCTTCGACGTTTTCCAGTCCTAGGTCGAAATCGATCACGTCCAGGTCCTCTACTCCGGCCTCTGGTCCGGGTTCCGCCTCTGGTATAGATTGGGCTTCCTCGGGCTCGATCGTCGCGGCTCTAGAGTTGCGTCGTCAGAGACTTAGAGTCGGGAAGCTAGTATCTTGGGAAACTTCCCACTCCCGCTCCCGTAGGAGCGGTTGGCCGTCCTCTTGCTCGTCTTCCTCGGTCGGGATGGAGTCCCAGGTGCAATACTTCCGCGGGCGTATCCGGGCGTCGTGCGACTCCGCTTCCCTCAGTTGCATCTTGTTCGTCATTTGTCGCCTGTCCTGTGCTCCGTCTGTCCTCGCGACTCTGCAAGGCATTGTCGCCTTTCTCCTGGGGTGGGGGCGTGGGTTCCCGGGCGACCTGGGTGTTCTCGTTGGAGTATCCTTCCCTCCATGCTGCTCGTGCAGCCAGGGGAGGTGCACGAGTGTTGCCGCAGTTTTACTTGGGTGACCCGATATCCCCCAGGGATTGTCGCCCAGTGGTAATCCTCTCGTTCCCTAACGAAGCTGGCAGTCCACTCGCTGTCTTCATCCTCCTCTTCTTCGGACTCTTGTGACTCCCTGTACCAGTCCACCGTCGTCTCTGTTGTCCGCTGGTATACGCCTTGCCCTCGTCTGGGGTTACGAAAGCGACCTCCGGTGGGTGCGTAGTCGGCATGTCGGTCTTTTTACGTATGCCCCCCCAGGTTGGCAAAGGATGCTGGGTGAGGGGAATGACACCGCCCGCGGGAAAAAGGTTGGTAGCCCATGTACGTCGAGGGAGGAGATTCCTACGTTGAGAAGCGTGGGTTCGACTGATACCAGGATGTCGTGAAATCCGAGGACGCGTAATGGGGTGACGCATACTGGGGAGACGCGTAGCGTGGGGACGCATACCGGGGAGACGCGTACCGTGGAGACGCATCCCTGTGGGATGTACTCCCATGTGAGGTGTCCCGGGCTGACTCTTCTGGTGGCTCAATCGAGCACGATGGGTTGTCCCTTTCTGCTTCCGTCGCAGCATCCTCGTCATTTTCTTTCGTGCCCGCCAAGGTGAGGTCGATAGGACCGTCCTCCGATTCGGATCCACCGTCGTCCATCTCGCCATCCTCGCCGGTCCACTCTTGAGTGGAGTCTGACTCTTCTTCTTCCATAGTATCTGTAGTGGGTAGATACATTACTTTATATAACTGACCCTAAGATTTCCCTGCCTACTGGTGCAGCTTAAAATAAAGGCCTTATATCTAGTTACAATCTTAAGATACTTGATGTTAGTTAAGGATACCTTACGTTACTTCTCCACCTTCCCCTGTCTCATCGTCTCGGAATTCTCTCAACTCTGCAATATTGGCCACTTTCCTCTTACGTTCCCCGGGCCTCTGGATCCGTACGATGTTCGGCGATATAAACTTCAGGACCCGGAACGGGCCGACATATTTCGGCGCCAATTTCGCCGCGAAGCTGTCGACTTCTCTGGACAGTTGGTGTTGTTTTACTGACACGAGAGAGCCCAAGGCGGGGCGCCATTCGCGTCTTCTCAGGTTATAGTGGCGCATCTGGTCGGCATTCACCCGCTACGCATTAATTTTGACGACCTCAAATACTTCCTTCATCTTGGCCGCTTTGATTGTGAAGTCTTCTGGGGTGTTCCCGTTCCCTCGTGTCTTCTCCTCGTATAGCGCCTTGGGCATCCTTGGTTCGCGGCCTTGCATCACGAAAATGGGGCTGAAGTTTTTAGTATCTGAGATACTAGAGTTGACTGCCAGTGTTATCTCTGGTAGTGGATTGTCCCAACTTTCCTGTTCACCCTTGATGAATTGCGCGATCATGGTTTTGACGGTGCGGCTTGCACGCTCCGTAGGATTGTCGTGGGGGGAGTATGCCGCCGTATACTGTAACTCACATCCCAGTTCTCTAAAGGCGCGGCTTGTAAACTGCGTGCCGTTGTCACACACGAACGTGCGTGTGACCCCAAAGTGCCTTGATTAGGGTCGCGGTGGTGGCCCTCTTGAGTGGGATGAGTTCAACCCATTTGGCAAACGCGTCGAAGAAAACCAACAACATTGTGTTACCGGACTTTGACTTCGGCAAAGGTCCAACAAAGTCGGCACACCATGTCGAACAGAGTTCTTCTATTCGACGAGACAGCATCTGTCCCGCCGGCTTCTGTTGGTCGACCTTGAACCGTTGGCAGGGTAGACAGTCTTGAACATACCTTTTCGCATCTCGATACATCTCTGGCCAGTAGTACTTCGAAGCGACTTGTAGGATCGTTTCCGTATGCCAAGATGTCCTGCCGTTGGTGCATCGTGACACTCTGCCAGTACTCCGTCTCCGGTGGCGTTGAGGTACGCACAGCTTCCATGGCACGAAATCGGCGTAGTCTGGTCGGGTCCCTAGAGTCTAGTAACAACATAAAGGCTCATTTCACAAATAGTTTCTCAACTATATAGAGAAATGATGACCAGCCAACCTCGGGTGGCAATGGTAAAACCTGCATGAACAATATACCAAGACAACCAAACAATAATTACAGTAACCAAAGGAATAATAATAATTTAAGATTTAACCAAGATATATATATATATCTATATATATATATACCAAGACTAAGGGAATAATAATATTTTAAGATTTTTCCAAGATAATGATCAAAACTAAAATAATTATAGTAATTTATCAGTAATCAGAACAAAAACAACAACTGGAATCAGGGCAGGCTTAATAAAATCAGTGGAACACTTATAGACCGCAAAAAAGAGTCAATGGAGATATGCGAATCTATTCAGATTCAGAATAGGGAAAATAACGGTTATAATCAACTCTATAATATACGAGTATATATCGATAACAGTTATAATCGGAATATATCCACAGGGTGCAACGTGTAAATAGAGGAGGCTGAAACTGAGAGAATCTGCACTAGCGGGGCACGCTTTATGGTCCGATACTAGCTCGTCGGCATTGGGGGTGGAGGTCTTGCTCGGTCAGATTCACACTCATGTCACACAGTGTCATTAATAAGAAATGAGATATTCAGGGTCTCACCCCATTCCTTTTAATGAGGACTAATATACGATTGGATACCAGAAATAACTAAACGATTTACCCGCCCGGCAGCGTTAGGTTGGGGCGAATAGACGGCGGTCAGAGTGTGCGCAACTCCATATTGGCACATCAGTTTCTGAAAGGCTTCTGATCGAGATTGAGACCCGTTGTCTGACACGGCCGTTTCGGGAACTCCAAAGGTTGCGTTGATCCTTTGGACTAGCTTTAATAACACGAATTTAGAGAAATTAAAATGAGATCGAGAACAAAAAATATTTTGGAACTGGGTACGGCCCTAGAAAGTGAATATAGATACGCTGAAAGAATCGTAAGGTTTCAGGTGCGTTGCCCATTGGTGGTCTTTAAATCTGGTTCGGTGGTGTAAGGATGTTTTCCCAGCCAGGATATGCTCAGGGGTTGGCTAGGGCCTCCGGGTTAATCGAGTGAGATTTGAGGCGTGGTGTTTATAATTAGGAGAGGAAATCGAACCAAAAGGTATGTGACCTACGTACTCTATTAGTTAATTACGCGTAGGGGTTACAGTTCCGTTACGTTTGATCGATTCTCGGGTTAGGGTTATTATCATTCGTTATAATTAATTTATTTATTCGACGGGCTTGATAGAGACGGGTCGAAGGTCAAGGAAAAGGAATACACACTCGTTATCAAAATCATAATTCATTAAATTTGTCTTTATTCACCGTAGGCTTCTCTCGCCTTCTCGTCTCGTTCACACAACTTCACAAATCTCAGTCTACAGTTTTTTTTGTTCTAATCGCGTTTCTCGCTGCACCAGTAAAAATCCTGCACGACTATACCGTTTCGCTTACCGACTACAAAAACCGCGTGGTCTGCCTAATTGCGACTTATCTCGCCTTCCAAAGTAGGTCTATCCGTCTCCGATGTTCGTGTGTCAATCCCCCTGAGTTCCTTCAATTTTTTTCGCTCTCCTGCCCTTGGACAGTTGGTGTTGTTTTACTAACACGAGAGAGCCCAAGGCGGGGCGCCATTCGCGTCTTCTCAGGTTATAGTGGCGCATCTGGTCGGCATTCGCCCGCTCCGCATTAATTTTGACGAACTCAGATATTTCCTTCATCTTGGCCGCTTTGATTGTGAAGTCTTCTGGGGTGTTCCCGTTCCCTCGTGTCTTCTCCTCGTATAGCGCCTTGGGCATCCTTGGTTCGCGGCCTTGCATCAGGAAAATGGGGCTGAAGTTTGTAGTATCTGAGATACTAGAGTTGACTGCCAGTGTTATCTCTGGTAGAAGGTTGTCCCAACTTGCCTGTTCACCCTCGATGAATTGCGCGATCATGGTTTTGACGGTGCGGCTTGCACGCTCCGTAGGATTGTCGTGGGGCGAGTATGGCGCCGTATACTGTAACTCACATCCAAGTTCTCGCATATATTCTTTGAAGGCGCGGTTTGTAAACTACGTGCCGTTTTCACACACGAACGTGCGTGGGACCCCAAAGTGTCCAAGAATACGCTCGCGGAATGCCTTGATTAGGGTCGCGGTGGTGGACCTCTTGAGTGGGATGAGTTCAACCCATTTGGCAAACGCGTCGAAGAAAACCAACAACATTGTGTTACCGGACTTTGACTTCGGCAAAGGTCCAACAAAGTCGGCACAGGCATTAACGTATGCTTTCACGTCAGGCACGAGGCGAGGTAAAAATAATACCTCCTAAGGCGCTCGACAGTCTTATGTATCCCGCCGTGGGAAGCTAATGGACTGTTATGGGCTTGGAAAAGAACTTCGGGGATCAGCTCTGATGGTAACCATGCGTATTCATCGTGTACTTGTTCTCCAGTTAAATGTTCTGATTTTCTATACAAATACCCCTCCTCTGTTTTAAGATCAGGGAAATTATCTTTCTTCTCTTCAACCTTAGCTACTAGATCTTTGTAAGCAGGAGATTTAAAGTGGTTTGAATTCATATCGACCAACAAACCTTCCCGCAAATCTATCGCCGCGACTTCGCCCTCGTTATCGCGGGACAAGGAATCAGGTACCACGTTCATAGTACCCTTAAGATGCTCAATTTTAAATCGATATCTTTGCAAGGCTAACGCCCATCGACCTAAACGAGAACTGAGATCATGGTTAGACATAAGCCATTTAAGCGAGGCGTGGTCAGTTATAATCGTAAAATCATCTCCTTCCACGTAAGCTCTAAAGTTCTTCAAGGCTACTATTGCCGCCAGACACTCCTGCTCGGTCACGGTATAATTTCTTTGAGCTCGATTTAGTTTTTTCGAGATAAATGCTATAGGACGTTCGTCTCCTTCCTGATATACCTGTACTAACACAGCACCGACACCAGACTTGCTAGCATCGCAATGGATAGCAAATGGTTTAGAAAAGTCCGGACTACATAACACCGGAGCTTCGCTAAGACGAGTCTTCAAGATTTCAAAGGGTTTTAGTGTTTCTGGAGTTAGACTGAACTTTCGTTTGGTTGTCATTAAATCAGTTAAAGGAGAAGCGAGTGATGCAACATTCGGAACGAATTTGCGGTACCAGCCACATAAGCCCATAAAACTCCTCAACCCTCGCAGGGTTTTTGGGACGGGAAACTCGGTGATTGCTTTCACCTTTTCAGGATCTGTACGAATTCCGCCATCACCAATGATATGACCTAGATAACGTACACGTCGCATGCAGAAATGACTTTTGCCAATATTTATTGTCAATCCTGCATGTGAATGTGAATGGCGATCTCCCTAAGTACGTTAAGATGATTCTCAAAATTTGACGATACTACCAGGAGGTCATCCAAGTATATGAATACCTCGTTCCTGAGATGCGGTGGGACGACTTTGTCCATCAAGCGAGACATTGTGCTGGTGGCATTACAAAGCCCAAAAGGCATTACTTTAAATTGGTAGAGTGGCCTACCGGGGACTGTAAATGCAGTCTTGTCTCGGGACAATATGCATCTTTCAAGTCAAGACTAGTAATATACTCGGCTCTTGGCAACCGACTTAAGATGCCACTGGTTTGTGGAAGTGGATATGCGTCTTTCTCGGTGAAACTATTGACCTTTCGGCAATCTAAACAAATCCTCACTTTACCAGGTTTAGTAACCATGACGATGGGAGAGGACCATGCGCTTTCCGACTCTTCAATGACCCCTAATTGCAACATTCGGTCTATTTCTGCGTACATACTCTTCTCAACGGCAGGTAAGACGGGGAAATGACGCTGTTTATCTGGCTTAGCACTGCCCACGTCAATTGTATGTGTAATCAAGACCTTTCTGACCTTCAAGACCTTCCTGAGCGAATGAAGGAAAAGAATTGATAACATGAACTAATCTTAACTTTTCTGCTTCAGACAAGTCGTGTTGTTCTGCCTCGACGTCGCTGCTAACTTTGCTAGACTTTTTAGATTCTAGCTCGGATATATGCAGATTTTTGGGAAGAAGATCATACAGCCTCCAAAAATCTATGCCCAAGTATAGATCTTGCTTTAGTGATGGTACAATATAAATGTTTAAAATCTTTTGAATGTTTCCATATTCTATGTTAACTTTCATCTTGCCTACTATTCGTTGTGGACTTCCATCTGCCGTGGTAGCACTAACGTTTAACGACCTGTAAGCACTATTATTCTTCATGAGTTCGCTGGCTAAATCACCCCCAAAGCAACTTATAGATGCCCCGGAGTCAAGTAAACCGTACACGGTACGATCTAATAAACGAACCGGCAAAAACGGTCGAGTATCTCTTGTTTCTATCGGAACAGAACAAATATAATTCAATCCTAGCCGACAGGTTCTAATGTTTTGCCAAAAAGATTTGATTCTTTTAGAACTCCGAGATTTAAATCTTTCCAAGAGAGGGTTTAGACAAAATGTTGGCTTTGGAATGTCAGGTAAATTTTTAACTTTACAATGCAGTAAAGAGATGGCATTGCTTTCCGGAACGTCAGGGATAATTTGTGGTGCAACGAACGGTACATCCACATTTAATCGGTCATCGTTGACTGGTTGCGAAAGGCACTCGAAGTTTTCGGTTTGTACGGCAACTTCGAAGCGCCGGACTTGGAGTTTTTTGCATACTTTGCACAATTCGATTTGTAAGTGTTATCTGCTGCACAGCCGTAACAAAAAAGTCTTTTATCGGCTAAACAATCCTGGTAAATGTGGCCATCTTTGCGACAATTCCAGCATTTTAAGGTGAACGCGTCTACTTCTAACTCGTTTTCCGACTCCGAACCTTTCTGAGATTCAGATTCTAGAATCAGTTCTGATATTTCGCGTCTAAATGGGCTACTTTTACTATAACCGTGAGCGCGTTTGACGTCGTCGAGAAAAGCTTCGCGTCGACGACAGGTTTCTCTTAACTCTGAGACTGTTGTAATATCCACATTTAATAACTCATGTCGTATTTCAGGCCTCAGATTATTCTTGGGAACTCGGACAAGTTTTCTCGAGCTCCATGGTATCTCTATCTAAAAGCTATCGAAGGTTTCACTAGGCTTCTGCTTCCTGTTGCGGATCAACTCCTCGATGTCAATATCATCTCTTTTCTGACGAAATTGCAATCGTAAAGCAGAACATAACCTATCCCAGCGGACTTCAGTTACCGATTTATGGTAACGCCAATAAAATTCGTTGGCCTTGCCCTCAAAGAGAACGCAGGCGTTCCTACAAAGGACTGAGAAATCCCCATCTAACGTTTGATGCGTCAGCGCCTCAACTCTATAAATGAAGTTATCTACTGAAACACCTAGTCCCGAAAATTTAATTTTCCATCCGTTTAAAATATGAACGACCTTGTCGGGTCTAGTAAGGAGATCGGAAAAGTCATTTCGGTGAGAACCGGGAGAACCTATGTTAGGCAGGACCCGATGTGTCTGTTTTGAATTTGCTCGACAACAGCTGGCTCGGTATTTTCCTCGTCTACTGGAGGAGGAGTTGCTGATCTTTCCTCGCCACTTATAGCGGAATTTGGCGGAGTTCTGATCAGTCTCTGTACACTTTCTTCTACTGAATTCTGGATTACATGGACACCATTGTGACCGTGTTTATTGCGGTTGCTTGATTAGTAACGCTATTGTTGTTGCTCTGAGCGCTTCCAGATGGACCCGGGGTATTATCGCTAACTCCTTGTTGGCGACCTTTAGATTGAGACCGAGTTTGTAAGCACTTTTCGACCACTGGCCTGCAAGAAACATTGCATACTGGACACAAGTCGCTTTTCTTGAAATGCGCATCAATGCACTTCTTATGAAACTCGTGACGGCATATGGTTTCGAAAAGTTCGGAAGATGATTTAATTTCGGACTTGCATATCAGACAGACTGGCTTGGTGGCTTCCTGAGAGCCTTTTCCTGGGGATCGGTCTAACCCCATTTTTAGGATAGTTTAGAAATAATTAAATTTAAAAAAAAAAATCACAAAAACCAAAAAGAATTCAAGGTAGTAGATATAAAACTAATATCTTCTCGATATATAAACCAAAAAATTAGTAAATCTGAACTTTTGCTTGATGTTCCCCGTATCGTAGGATAACTAAATTATTATTTTTTTAACTGCTTAACTTTCTCGGAAAAATAATAAGAGACAGATTAATCGGACTTCTCGTTTTATCAAATAAAACTAAATCCGTGTAGGGAGACGGTTAGATTTTCTAAAGTGTATTGCGGACAGAGTATAGTTCGAGAACTAATACTGCTGTATTCCTGCTTCACTAATAAAAAAATGTAATCGCTCTTAGGCTAAACGAAATTACAATTTCTACAGGTCTTTCGTGGATAGTGTACCACTTGAAGTTGTACCTATTTTCCAAAACGCTTGAGCCTATAGAAACCTTTTAATTTGCAAAGTGTGGTTAAGGTAATAATGTAGCAAATCAAAAAGGGTCAGAAGATCTACCGTAGTTGGATACTTTCTGCACTTTCCTCGGACTGAGTTTTCTAATCACCACTAACTGAGTAAAGAAAAATCCTAACTCTGATTATTAATTTTGGCCGGAAAGAAAACTAATGTTCTTTGTCTCTGTTTTCCAAAAGAATTAAAGATCAACGAAAGGTATTTGTAGAAGTGAATAAATTAAAAGTTGAAATTAAAGAAGTATAGAAAAGAATTCGATTTTAATTACCGGTGAGTCTTAATGAGTGAGTACTGTACTCACTAAGGCCCCACACGTTGAGCGCCACTTTTCTTATTATTAATAATGAATTATATCTGTAGCGTGTAACGGTTGCATGAAATCGGGAATCTGCAGTTGCGGGGCACGCTATTAGGGTCCGGCACTCGCTCGTCGGCTTTGGGGGTGGAGGTCTTGCGCCTACAGATTCGCGTACTGACTACACATTATTATCACTAAGATCAGAAATAAGCGAAATAAGAATAGTAAACTGAAACCGGAAGAGAAAGATAAATAAATTCAGGAATAAGTATTATAGGGACAGAAAAGTTTTGGAGAAAGATAGCTATGCGAATCCTCGGATGGTATTGAGGTCGTGTATGGCCCTCTCAACCTATGATCACCAACTTAAAGCATGGCTTCGGTGACCCCTTTAATTCCCTACGATCGAGAAATCATCAGCTTAGTTCAGTTCAATGTTATTTATAGATCCATGGTTTTATTTCTGTTCGAAAAGGTAATTAATTTTCCATGGATAGCGGTACAAGTCATATTTAATATTTACAAAAAGAACATATGATACTTGAAAAAATAAGGCATAGGAAGATAATATTCATGATATAATAATGCGTATTTACTAGATATTAATTTTAACTTAAAGAAATAGTTTTCGATAGTTCTAGGTATTCTGTAATATTTTTAGTTTAAAAATACTTCTTCAAGGGACTTTCTAAATTTATCAGTTCATGTATTCAGGCAATTATAGACTTTAAGACTTAATAGTAGGCGATCGTAATTTATTCAACTTCTTTTGAAAACCGCAAATCACTTCATAGAGAACGCAAATAACTCAAGGTATTTTAATTAATTAATTGTTTTAGATCGGGGTTTATGTTTAAATAAGTTTCGTTCACTTTACGGATCGGCGTGAAATGTGAATAAAGTAATATATATATGTGATTAGATAGTGTGACTAACGGCATTTCCTCCAACGTTGAAGATCGATCTCCGGACGGGATGGGTTGGCTGTAATGTTAATGGTAGCGATATTTCTCGCCATGTAGTATTTAAAGGGAAAATAAACATTTCTCTCATTTCTCTTAGACGCGCGAACGATTTAAACTAAACTTGTAACCCGTACCTAATTCATCGTACTTCCTTGAATACTTGGCAATAACAAATTTCTCATTTAAACCTAAAAAAAATATAACTCTTCTTAAATTAAATTAATGCTTCTCGGCGTGCATTATCTCTTTTGACCCGATCGACTTGTTAATTTCTTTTAATTTGTTAAATATAACTATTGCTTTACATGGCGTTGCCACTTGAGGCTTTACGAAAAATTATGATTTCATTGATTTTCTTTTCACATTAATTCTTAAATTCGGTTTCTCAAAGCGAGTTGGTTATAAAACAGGGTTAGGACTGATCCATTACGATAGAGAGTTTTTATCTTCATTAAGGTTAAACACGGTTGGCTAGTGCGCCATGCTAGGTTAAGGCCGTTCACACACGCGGGTATAGATCCCTAAATCTGCGGCAGCGATATTCCACTCGGGAACCTCCTAGGCGGATACGCGCACCCCTTAAAACTCGGCTGGTGTACGGATGCGCGGCATGATGGGCATCGGGGCAGGTCCTCTTTATATAAACTGCTCTTCTTGGCCGGCACTACATGATCCGTAGATAGGTAGATAGTAGATAGGGGTACTTCAGGGCACTAATCCCTCCAAATCATTCCTCGCGGGCCAACCTGACGATTGGGCACTTAAATTAATTACAGATATGGCGACATGTGTGTCTCAAAAAACCATACCTGACGATTGGGCCCCGAGATTTGATTTTGGCCTTCTTGAGGTGGTAAATCCCCCAGTAAATTAACCGAATCAATAAAATGCGCCTTTGGCGGCAACTTGTGGCAGCACTGGCTGGATTTTCCACCCGGAATTTTAAAAATACCTGTAGTGAAATTTTGTTGGAGGTTAAACACGCACCAATTTCGAAACAAATGCACTTGCACTTACTTTAAGCTTTATTCGCTGTCTAGCTTTTATAGCTGGCAGCCACACTGAGTGCTAAACGCCACTTAGAATACAGGATGCCACTAAAAAATACTGGATGCCACTCAAAAAATATATATATAAGACTTTTAGTCTTTTAATTTAAATTTAAATTTTGAGCTGTTCAAAACTATCGAAATAACGAATTGCCGACACAGGTGGCCACACTAGGTCAAGCTTTGGTTTAAGCGGGTCCTATATAGTAGGCTTTCAGGCTGAACCTAGGTTCGCCAGTCGCTACAGGCGCCGTTACAGATACCTTACGTTACTTCTTCACTTTCCCCTGTCTCATCGTCTCGGAATTCTCTCAACTCTGCAATGTTGGCCACTTTCCTCTTACGTTCCCCGGGCCGTCGACTCCTCTGGACAGTTGGTGTTGTTTTACTAAAACGAGAGAGCCCAAGGCGGGGCGCCATTCGCGTCTTCTCAGGTTATAGTGGCGCATCTGGTCGGCACTCGCCCGCTCCGCATTAATTTTGACGACCTCAAATATTTCCTTCATCTTGGCCGCTTTGATTGTGAAGTCTTCTGGGGTGTTCCCGTTCCCTCGTGTCTCCTCGTATAGCGCCTTGGGCATCCTTGGTTCGCGGCCTTGCATCACGAAAATGGGGCTGAAGTTTGTAGTATCTGAGATACTAGAGTTGACTGCCAGTGTTATCTCTGGTAGTGGGTTGTCCCAACTTTCCTGTTCACCCTCGATGAATTGCGCGATCATGGTTTTGACGGTGCGGCTTGCACGCTCCGTAGGATTGTCGTGGGGCGAGTATGGCGCCGTATACTGTAACTCACATCCCAGTTCTCGCATATATTCTTTAAAGGTGCGGCTCGTAAACTGCGTGCCGTTGTCAGACACGAACATGCGTGGCACCCCAAAGTGTCCAAGAAAACGCGCGCGGAATGCCTTGATTAGGGTCGCGGTGGTGGCCCTCTTGAGTGGCATGAGTTCAACCCATTTGGCAAACGCGTCGAAGAAAACCAAAAACTTTGTGTTACCGGACTTTGACTTCGGCAAAGGTCCAACAAAGTCGGCACACCATGTCGAACAGAGTTCTTCTATTCGACGAGACAGCATCTGTCCCGCCGGCTTCTGTTGGTCGACCTTGAACCGTTGGCAGGATAGACAGTCTTGAACATACCTTTTCGCATCTCGATACATCTCTGGCCAGTAGTACTTCAAAGCCCGTAGGATCGTCTTCCGTATGTCAAGATGTCCTGCCGTTGGTGCATCGTGAAACTCTGGCAGTACTCGTCTCCGGTGGCGTTGAGGTACGCACAGCTTCCATGGCACGAAATCGGCGTAGTTTGGTCGGGTCCCTAGAGTCTAGTAACAACATGAAGGCTCATTTCACAAATAGTTTTTCAACTACATAGAGAAATTATTACCAGCCAAACTCGGGTGGCAATGGTAAAACATGCATGAACAATATACCAAGACAACCAAACAATAATAACAGTAACCAAAGGGATAATAATAGTCTAAGATTTAAGATTTAAGATTTATATATATCTAAATATACATACAAAGACTAAGGGAATAATAATATTTTAAGATTTTTCCAAGATTATAATCAAAACTAAAATAATTATAGTAATTTATCAGTAATCAGAACAAAAACAACAACTGGAATCAGGGTAGGTTTAATAAAATCAGTGGAACACTTATAGACCGCAACAAAGTAAAAAAGAGCCAATGGAGATATGCGAATCTATTCAGATTCAGAATAGGGAAAATAACGTTTATAATCAAGGCTATAATATACGAGTATATATGAATAACAGTTATAATCGGAACATATCCACAGTGTGCAACGTGTAAATAGAGGAGGCTGAAACTGAGAGAATCTGCACTAGCGGGGCATGCTTTATGGTCCGATACTAGCTCGTCGGCATTGGGGGTGGAAGTCTTGCTCGGACAGATTCACACTCCAGTCACACAGAGTCATTAATAAATTTATAAGAAATTTGAGCGTGCTGCGACGGAAGAAAGGAGATATTCAGGGTCTCATCCCATTCCTTTTATTGAGGACCAATATACGATTGGATACCAGAAATAACTAAACGATTTACCCGCTCGGCAGCGTTAGCTGGGGGCGAACAGTCGGCGGTCAGAGTGTGCGAAACTCCATATTGGCACATCAGTTTCTGAAAGGCTTCTGATCGAGATTGAGACCCGTTGTCTGACACGGCCGTTTCGGGAACTCCAAAGGTTGCGTTGATCCTTTTGACTGGCTTTAATAACACGAATTTAGAGAAATTAAAATGAGATCGAGAACAAAAAATATTTTGGAACTGGGTACGGCCCTAGAAAGTGAATATAGATACGCTGAAAGAATCGTAAGGTTTCAGGTGCGTTGCCCATTGGTGGTCTTTAAATCTGGTTCGGTGGTGTAAGGATGTTTTCCCAGCCAGGATATGCTCAAAGGTTGGCTAGGGCCTCCGGGTTAATCGAGTGAGATTTGAGGCGTGGTGTTTATAATTAGGAGAGGAAATCGAACCAAAAGGTACGTGACCTACGTACTCTATTAACGGCCGATATGTTAGTTAATTACGCGTAGGGGTTACGGTTCCGTTACGTTTGATCGATTCTCGGGTTAGGGTTATTATCATTCGTTATAATTAATTTATTTATTCGACGGGCTTGATAGAGACGGGTCGGAGGTCAAGGAAAAGGAATACACACTCGTTATCAAAATTATAATTCATTAAATTTGTCTTTATTCACCGTAGGCTTCTCTCGCCTTCTCGTCTCGTTCACACAACTCACAAATCTCAGTCTACAGTTTTTTTTGTTCTTATCGCGTTTCTCGCTGCACCAGTAAAAATCCTGCACGACTATACCGTTTCGCTTACCGACTACAAAAACCGCGTGGTCTGCCTAATTGCGACTTATCTCGCCTTCCAAAGTGGGTCTATCCGTCTCAGATGTTCGTGTGTCAATCCCCCTGAGTTCGTTCAATTTTTTTCGCTCTCCTGCCCTTGGCCCTTCCGATCTCACCATTTTCTCACCACGCAGTCGCAGTGGTGAACTTTTCGGCAATTTCGAGACTCTCTTTTCTCCGTTTGGCAACAGCAACTCCTCTGCTCTGCCAAGTTCGCTTTTCGATATTCCCTCTCGCTCTCCGTTGTCGTCGACCGCGCAGTCGCTTAGGGGGGCTTTGCGTTCCGTTTAGGTCGTTCGGTTTACTATAACTATACTATAATATATTTATGTATGTTTGCGCCCAGGCTTATTATACTAATTATATAATCCATTGTTACCTCTTAAAGCTTATAAAAATCAAAAGGAATAACAATAATAACAATAACAAAAGTATCGTATTTCCTTCTCCCCTCCGTGGGGATCGGGAATAATCGGATCGGCGGCGCCGGAATCGCCGTCACACCCCCCTTACTTGGGAGGACGAAGGACTACGGTCAGGGCCGTTTTCCCTTCTGCGTCCACATTCCGTGTCCCTCGATACACGTCCCCATCGATTTCTCGGGTGAAGCGGTCCCCCTTTGGTCCTTGCGGCACAAATCTCGACTAACTCTCCGGGAGCATACGGCCGGACGTGTAGACCCTCCAGGTCTCCGGTGCTTCCAACAACGCTCGTCGAGGGGTCTCAGTAGCGGCTCGCTCTAGCGTCTCGATGTCGTCGTATAACCCTCTTCGACGTTTTCCAGTCCTAGGTCGAAATCGATCACGTCCAGGTCCTCTACTCCGGCCTCTGTTCCGGGTTCCGCCTCTGGTATAGATTGGGCTTCCTCGGGCTCGATCGTCGCAGTCGGGAAGCTAGTATCTTGGGAAACTTCCCACACCCGCTCCCGTAGGACCGGTTGGCGTCGTGCAACTCCGGTTCCCTCAGCGGCATCTTGTTCGTCATTTGTCGCCTGTCCTGTGCTCCGTCTGTCCTCGCGACTCTGCATGGCATTGTCGCCTTCCTCCTGGGGTGGGGGCGTGGGTTCCCGGGCCTGGGCCTGGGTTCACCTGGGAGGAGTATCCTTCCCTCCATGCTGCTCGTGCAGCCAGGGGAGGTGCACGAGGGTTGCCGCAGTTTGACTTGGGTGACCCGATATCCCCCAGGGATTGTCGCCCAGTGGTAATTCGATTTAGCGTCGCTTGTGACCGGTTGTGTTTATCTTGTGCTCTGTGATTTTTGTCAATTTGTCATTAATATCTGTGTTACTGGTGCCTTGATTTGTGTATTAGTCCAACATAACCAGCCGTGCTTGTGTTTTAAATCGTCTAATCGTTTAATTGTCTATTTTATTGTAGCAATTTTAACAAAACCTAACTCTGTTTTTAACCTGTGCATTTTGTTATTGTAACTTCTGTAAGCTGCGGTGCATTTGTTTCAATAGCTTTTGTTGTTGTTTCCCATAATCTGTAATCTCTCTCTCTTGTAATCTCTCTCCCGTTTCTTGTCGTCGCAACTGTTGTCGTGTATATTTTGTTTGTGTTTCGCAAGCCACGCTCAGTCGACAGCCACTCTGTCGCGCTCTCTCGCTTTCGCAGTCTCTTCGCGCTCTTATACTTTTGTGTTTTTGTGTGTCTACATTTTTATTATTTGATCCCAGTGTCAAATTAAGTGAGGTATTTATAATTCTTTTGATACTTTGGTTTTATAAACAATTTTTTTTCTTAAATTTAAATACGTAAAAATGGCTCTTTTTTGTTCCAAGAAAGATTGTGAGTTTGGATCGTCACCTAATGATGTTTTTATTTATTGTCGTCTCTGCAATACAGTCATTCATCCAAAATGTACTGGACTTGTTGGCAGAGTAAAAGATTTTATTGATCTGCGTGTTGGTTTTTCGTGGACTTGTGCCTCTTGCGTTGAAATAGACCGTGATTTGGATGGCTATGTTGCGCTGACCAATGATCGTTTTATGAAACTTTTTGATAAGCTTATGAGCGTAGTTGCTGATTTTAAAGAGTTTAAGGCGGACCTTGATAATAAAAAAATGTCAGTAGGGTCACCTAAACGCGAAAAGACCGCTCTTTCAAAATCTGCTCCCGTAAAGGCATCAGTTCCAAATCCCAACTTAGCTCCAAATATTTGTACCCGATCGGTAACGGCAGCTATGTCGGCATCTACTGGGTCTGGGGGACCTAAAGTTTCTCTGACAGCAGTACCCATAGGTACCAAAAGCTCTGGAGGAGTTCCTGTTTCTGCTAGTCAGACTAAGGGGTCAAACCCTATGCAGCTTTCTGTGCCTACTGGTGAAGTTAGCTCTATAGGAGTCCCTAGTCTTGGTAATCAGACGAACGATGTTCAGATTGCAAATGGTGGAAGAAAGAGCCTCTCGGTTGTTCCATATAGGAAGCAATTATTTGTGTCTCGTTTAACACCTGAAACCACATCTGCAGATGTTTTGGAATTTATACAACAGGAATTACCATCTCAAAACATCACAGTGGAGGAGTTTAAATTTCCATATGTTCGTATGATATCTTCATTTAAAATATCTGCTCCTCCGGAAGTATTTAATGTACTAAATTCTAAAAGTTTTTGGCTTAATGATGAATTGGTCATTAAAGAATTTGTTCCAAACAGACGGAGAACTAATAATAGGCCTTCCACGACTGTACCTGCGCCAAAAAACTGAGCAGCTTATTTTTGGCCTATCAAAATGTTAGGGGACTCAATATGAAACTACCTAAGCTTTATGCTGACTCCTCTGCCTTTTCTGAAGACATTCTGGCCTTTACTGAGACTTGGCTGAAACCGGAGATATCAGACTCCGAAGTTCTGTCTAAAAATTGTAATACGTATAGAACTGATCGCTCTCCTCGTAGGGGGGGTGGGGTGCTGGTTGCCGTTACCTCTACTTTATCATCGGAGAGAATATACTTTCTTAATCCCAATGACATAGAATTCGTTGGTGTTAAAGTTTCTTTGAAATCTTTTTCTATTTATGTAACTTGTTCTTATATTCCACCTGGATCCGACTTAACAATTTATGAGCAACATTCGTCTGCAATAAAAACTGTTTTATCTCATATTTCCGAAAGGGATCTTTTAATTGTTTTGGGTGATTTCAATCTCCCTGACATTTCTTGGTCCCTTTCCACTGACTCACTTGTCTCTACCCCTTTATCTGACCATGACTTCGTTGCCGGTCTGTTAGAATTATCATTACAGCAAGTTAGCTTTATACGTAATTCACTAAACAGACAATTAGATCTAGTATTTATTTTAGATCCGTCTGATGTCACTGTATCTAGAATTGACCCACTAGTTGTGCCTGAAGACCAGTATCATCCCACATTAGAACTTACAATTTGTCTTCCCTGCGTTGATACCCTCTCTCCTTCACTTTCTCCAAATAAATGTAGATGCTTTCGTAAATGTGACTTTAGTAAACTCAACAACTTGATTTCACAATATAACTGGACAAATTTATATAATTGCTTGGATATTGAAAGTGCTACGGAACTATTTTATAGTGTCCTAAACTCTTTTTTCAGTGAAGGTGTTCCTGACAGTTTTCCTCCTAAGTTAGACAGGCCACCTTGGTTTACCAATCAGTTGCAAAGACTTAGAAACCTAAAAACAAACTTCTATAAAAAGTACAAAAAGTCGGGTAGGCCATCCGATTTTTCAAGATATGTGGTGGCTCGTACTAATTTTAATGTACTTAACACTCATTGTTATTCCATGTATTTGAACCAATGTAAATTTGAATTTTCAAAGGATCCGAAGAAATTTTATAACTTTGTCAATGCTAAGCGAAAGTCTTCAGCATTGCCATCATCCGTACGATTAAACTCTATTGAGGCATCTACGGATCCCGAAATTGCAGATTTATTTGCTGAATTCTTCCAATCTACTTATAGTTCTGTTTCATGGTCTAATTCTAGCTACCCTAATCACTTAAACAGGGCAAATTGTATTTTTTCTCCTGTAATCACCGAGAGTTCTCTCTTAAGGGATTTAGAAACTATAACGCCAACCTATTCTCCGGGGCCAGATGGACTCCCTGGGTGTGTTCTTAAGTTTTGTGCCCGAACTATTTGTAAACCCATTCTTAAACTTTTTAATTTGTCTATCTCATCATCTGTTTTTCCTACTATCTGGAAAGATTCTTTTATTATTCCACTCCACAAAAGGGGTGCGAAGGTTAATGCTCAGAACTATAGAGGAATCTCCAAATTGTCTGCAATTCCTAAAACATTTGAACGCATTATTACCTCTCAGTTGCAACATTTGTGCTCCTCTTTAATATCGCCGTGTCAACATGGTTTTGTTAAGCGTAGATCGACCACCACTAACCTGCTCGAATTGACATCTTTTGTACTAGATGGATTTAACAAAAAATTACAGACGGACGTTATATATACAGATTTTAGTAAAGCCTTTGACTCTGTTAACCACTCTCTTCTTTTATTCAAATTAGATCTGCTTGGGTTTCCGAATAATCTGTTAACTTGGATTTCAAGTTATTTGAATGGTAGATCTCAGAGGGTTTTATTCAAAAACGCTGTTTCCAAGATGATCAACGTGACATCTGGAGTGCCTCAGGGCAGTCATTTAGGCCCTTTGCTGTTTACTCTGTTTATAAATGATCTTCCTTCTATCGTTAATCACTCTCGTGTACTAATGTATGCTGATGATGTTAAGCTTTGTTTTTCATATAATAACATTGAATCTGGTTTCTGCTTGCAGTCAGACTTAAATAGATTCCAGGAATGGTGTCAGTACAACCTTTTGAATTTAAACTATCTTAAATGCAACGTTATGACTTTTTATAGGGGTACGCCAACGTTCATGAGTTACTCTCTTCAGAACATGTCCTTGGACCGAATATACTCAGTAAACGATTTAGGTGTTCTCCTAGATCCTAAACTTAAATTTGACTCCCACATAACCTCTACTGTAAATAAAGCTATGAGTGTTCTTGGGTTTATAAAGCGTTGGTCTAAAGAATTTGATGATCCATACACTACCAAATTATTATTTACCTCACTTGTCCGACCTAATTTAGAATACTGTTCTTCCGTTTGGAGTCCTCAGTATCAAGTGCACATTGACCGTATAGAGTCCGTACAGAAACAATTTCTTCTTTTTGCCTTACGTGGTTTGAACTGGGATCAAAACGTCAGGTTGCCTTCTTACTCGAGTAGATTGCTATTAATTAATTTGCCTACTCTAGTAAGCCGTAGAATTATGCTTGGTACTATTTTTATGAATAATCTTATCAGAGGCGATATTGATTCTGTAGATTTGGTAAGCCGCCTAAGTTTCAATGTTCCTGTTAGACTAATGCGAAACTACCATCCTATTAACTTGCCACGATGTTCATCTAATTTTAGTCAGCATGAGCCCTTTCGCGTTCTTTCTAATAATTATAACAACCTGTATCATTTAATTTGTTCCTCAACTTCTATCCCTGTACTAAAAACTAAAATCTTAGCTCATTTGCTTTAATCTTGTTGATCTATGTTTTGACCTGTCTTTATTTGTTCTATGTACCTTCCTCGCGAACCGTATTTGCCCGAAATAAAAATGGGCCCGCGCGTAACAAGCACGTGCTTGGTGTCGTTTGGGCCACTTGTTTGTACTGCTCTTAGTGCATCAACGTTCAACAACAACTCTCTCGTTCCCTAACGAAGCTGGCAGTCCACTCGCTGTCTTTATCCTCCTCTTCTTCGGACTCTTGTGACTCCCTGTACCAGTCCACCGTCGTCTCTGTTGTCCGCTGGTATACGCCTTGCCCTCGTATGGGGTTACGAAAGCGACCTCTGGTGGGTGCGAAGTCGGCATGTCGGTCTTTTTACGTATGCCCCCCCAGGTTGGCAAAGGATGCTGGGTGAGGGGAATGACACCGCCCGCGGGAAAAAGGTTGGTAGCCCATGTACGTCGAGGGAGGAGATTCCTACGTTGAGAAGCGTGGGTTCGACTGGTACCAGGATGTCGTGAAATCCGAGGACGCGTAATGGGGTGACGCATACTGGGGAGACGCGTAGCGTGGGGACGCATACCGGGGAGACGCGTACCGTGGAGACGCACCCCTGTGGGATGTACTCCCAAGTGAGGTGTCCCGGGTTGACTCGTCTGGTGGCTCACTCGAGCACGATGGGTTGTCCCTTTCTGCTTCCGTCGCAGCATCCTCGTCACTGTCTTCCGTGCCCGCCAAGGTGAGGTCGATAGGACCGTCCTCCGGTTCGGATCCACCGTCGTCCATCTCGCCATCTTCGCCGGTCCACTCTTGAGTCGAATCTGACTCTTCTTCTTCCATAGTATCTGTGGTGGTTAGATACATTACTTTATATAACTGACCCTAAGATTTCCCTGCCTACTGGTGCAGCTTAAAATAAAGGTCTTATATCTAGTTACAATCTTAAGGTACTTGATGTTAGTTAAGGATACCTTACGTTACTTCTCCACCTTCCCCTGTCTCATCGTCTCGGAATTCTCTCAACTCTGAAATGTTGGCCACTTTCCTCTTACGTTCCCCGGGCCTCTGGATCCGTACGATGTTCGGCGATATAAACTTCAGGACCCGGAACGGGCCGACATATTTCGGCGCCAATTTCGCCGCGAAGCTGTCGACTTCTCTGGACAGTTGGTGTTGTTTTACTGACACGAGAGAGCCCAAGGCGGGGCGCCATTCGCGTCTTCTCAGGTTATAGTGGCGCATCTGGTCGGCATTCACCCGCTACGCATTAATTTTGACGACCTCAAATACTTCCTTCATCTTGGCCGCTTTGATTGTGAAGTCTTCTGGGGTGTTCCCGTTCCCTCGTGTCTTCTCCTCGTATAGCGCCTTGGGCATCCTTGGTTCGCGGCCTTGCATCACGAAAATGGGGCTGAAGTTTTTAGTATCTGAGATACTAGAGTTGACTGCCAGTGTTATCTCTGGTAGTGGATTGTCCCAACTTTCCTGTTCACCCTTGATGAATTGCGCGATCATGGTTTTGACGGTGCGGCTTGCACGCTCCGTAGGATTGTCGTGGGGGGAGTATGCCGCCGTATACTGTAACTCACATCCCAGTTCTCTAAAGGCGCGGCTTGTAAACTGCGTGCCGTTGTCACACACGAACGTGCGTGTGACCCCAAAGTGCCTTGATTAGGGTCGCGGTGGTGGCCCTCTTGAGTGGGATGAGTTCAACCCATTTGGCAAACGCGTCGAAGAAAACCAACAACATTGTGTTACCGGACTTTGACTTCGGCAAAGGTCCAACAAAGTCGGCACACCATGTCGAACAGAGTTCTTCTATTCGACGAGACAGCATCTGTCCCGCCGGCTTCTGTTGGTCGACCTTGAACCGTTGGCAGGGTAGACAGTCTTGAACATACCTTTTCGCATCTCGATACATCTCTGGCCAGTAGTACTTCGAAGCGACTTGTAGGATCGTTTCCGTATGCCAAGATGTCCTGCCGTTGGTGCACCGTGGCACTCTGCCAGTACTCGTCTCCGGTGGTGTTGAGGTACGCACAGCTTCCATGGCACGGAATCGGCGTCGTCTGGTCGGGTCCCTAGACGACGATATAGTTCTCCGTTCTTATAGGTGAAATCCGGGAACTTCTCCGGGCTTCCTAAGATCCGCTCTCTTTTCCGTACCCACCATTCACATTCTTCCTTGTTTGTTTCTGTACATTGTAATACCGATAGGGGTTGGCGGGACAGAGCGTCTGCTACGACGTTTTGTCAGCCCCTCCTATACTTAATCGAGTGTCGAAACTGTTGTAGTTCGAGGGCCCATCGAGCTACCCGTCCGGATAGACTTTCAATCGAATTCGGCCACTTTAACGTTAGATGATCCATGATAATGGTGAACTCGTAACCTTCGAGATAGCTGCGGCACTTTCGGATGGCCCATACGATCGCCAAACACTCCCTTTCGGTCGTGGTATAATTTTCTTCAGCTTTCTCTAGCCGGCGGCTGATGTAGGCGATAACTCTTTCCGCTCCATGCATCTCCTGAGTCAATATTGCTCCCAATCCGACGTCACTCGCATCCGTCTGGACCGTGAATCGTTGGTCAAATTTTGGGCAGGCCAGGGTGGGGGCGCTCGTGAGACGTTCTTTAAGTGTGTCGAAGGCAGCCTGTTCTTCGGTATCCCAGCGCCACTTAACGCTCTTCCTTAGGAGCTTGGTCATCGGCTGAACAATCGTCGCAAAGTTCGGTACGAATCAACGGTACCACGATGCCATACCTAGACATCCTCTCAGTTCCTTCATAGAGGTAGGTGGTCGTAACTCCCTTACTGCTGCTACTTTATCGGGGTCTGTATGAATACCATCTTCGCTTACTATGTGGCCCAGGTACTTGAGTTTTCTTTTACAAAATTAACATTTCTCATTATTAATGCGTAGATTAGCAGCCCTGAGTCTCTGAAATACCTCTTGTAGGTTTCGTGTATGTTCTGCTAAGTCTCTCTCAATTACAACGATGTCATCCAAATACGCAAACACGAACGGATCTAGTTCGGGCCCGATGACACTATCTAGGGCGCGTTGGAACGTCGCGGCTGCGGAGTGTAACCCGAATGGCATAACACGCCACTGGAATAGACCCCGCCCCGGGACTGTGAATGCAGTATACTGTTTACTGTCTGATGCCATGGGTATTTGCCAGTAGCCACTTTTTAGGTCTAATGTCGACATGATCCGGGCGTGGCTGAGTCTTTTTAAGACATAATTAATACGAGGTGTCGGATACGCGTCTGGTATTGACCTCGCGTTTAATTGTCGGAAGTCGATACACATCCGCCACTCGTCATTCTTTTTACGTACTATGACGATGGGTGAACTATATGGGCTTTTGGAAGGTTCCATCTGTCCTGCGGCTTACAATTCGTTCACCTGGTTGTCAATAACTCGTTGCATCGCTGGATTCTTTGGGTAATATCGTTATTTCACCGGGCGGTCATATCGCATTGTGATCGTGTGTTGTGCGATGTGTGATACCCCTGACATCCCCTCGAATTCTTCCAGCTCTTGTTGGAGGAAGCGATTTATGTGTTCCTGGTCCGCTACTGACCATTCCCCTTCTCGACGGTTTTCCTCTCTCCTTCCTCCAGTTCGTTTTCCGTATGCTCCTCGGTCCTCTCTCCGACTTCTGTTATCTCCCAGCTCACCTGCTTTGACGATTTCTGCAAAACGCCTTCTCATCTCGTCCACCTTGCCTGTGCCGTCGAATCCGAATTCCTGTGCGAAGATGAGTAATTCGTCCTTCCTTAGCGTATAGATCCAGAGAGCCCCTATGCGACTGTCTGGCGGACCCAAAGTAGTTTTCTTTCCTTTATCGTTTTCTGCCATTGCGTACAATCCGGTGTGCTCCGTATATGTTTCTAGTTGAAAATCCGTTCTTGATCAAAGTTCTTGCTCCTTAACAATTTTAGCCAGCCTCCCACTTTACGGGTCTTTAGTCCGCTTGAGGTTTTTTTCTCTGATCGATCGTGATCAGACCCACATCTGTCCCTGTTCGGCCGCCATTTGTAAGGATGTTTTCCCAGCAAGGATATGCTCAGGGGTTGGCTAGGGCCTCCACAAAATATTTATAAATTTACAGTGGACGATGTGGGTTAATCGAGTGAGTTTTGAGGCGTGGTCTTTATAATTAGGAGAGCAAATCGAACCAAAAGGTACTAGGTGACTAGACCTAAGACCGGTTACCGAGTTCGGGCAGACCCTGGACTTGGTAAACAGCTATTGCAGAAAACTCGGGCGGACCCAGGGTTTCGTTACTAATAACTACGATAAAATTCGGGCGGACCCAGGGTTTCGCTTCTAATAACTACGATAAAACTCGAGTGGACCCAGGGTTTTATTACTAAATACGATATTTTGAGATGAATGCAATTGGAAGCCTATCGCCTTCCTCAGACTCCTGAACTAACACCGCTCCAACACCCGTTTTGCTTGCATCACAATGAATAGCAATCCGGGTTCTTGAAAGCTCTTGTTGTTGCTTTGGGTGTCAAGCTGAATCGGCGCTTGGTTGTCATCAGTTATGTTAGCGGAGCAGACAGTGAAGCAAAATTGTGCACGAACTTCCTATACCAACCGCAAAGACACATGAAACTTCTTAGGCCATGCAGAGTTCTTGGTATGGGGAAATCAGTGATAGCCTTCACCTTCTCGGGATCTGTTCGTACTTCGCTATAGCCAATAATGTGTTCCAGATATCGCACACTTCGCCTACCGAAGTGACTCTTGGCAATGTGATGGTCAATCCCGCTCGCTTGAGGAGCAGGGCAGTCTTTCTCAACACTCCCATGTGACTCTCAAGGCCCGACGAGACCACTAAGAGGTCATCCAGGTAGACCAATACTCTTTCTTTGAGACAAGCCGGATCGACTTTGTCCATTAAGCGAGATATTGTGCTGGTGGCATTACATAGCCCGAATGGCATAACTGTGAATTTATACAGCGGCATCTCCGGAATAGTAATCGCTGTTTTTTTCTCGGGATCCTAATGGCCCTGCCAGTATGCGACTTCAAGGACAAGGCTAGTGATATACTCACCTTTATGCAAATGGCTTAATATTCCTTTAAAATAAAGCTATTTACCTAGCGACAGTCTAAGCAATGTCTTACCTTACCGGGCTTGGTGACCATCGCTCTCGGTGAACACCAAGTGCTTTCCAATTCCTCAATTACTACATACGTGTTTCCTCAACGGCTGGTGGGTCAATCGATAGGTATTGATGAGACCAATACATTACAGTTAAAATTTTGATTCTAGCATCAAAACTGTAGGAGCAACTGTTTTGGGCGGCTTGTGGGTGTTAGAGTGGGCGTGGCACATTTCTGAAACAAACTTGCACTGCGTACGAATCTCAGGAATCTGCATGCGTAATCCCAGTATTGTAGCTCCTAAAGTTTCCGAGATCTCAGCGTTCATACGGACAGACGGACATGGCTAGATCGACTCGGCTAGTGATCCTGATGAAGAATGTATATACTTTATGGGGTCGGAAACGCTTCCTTCTGCCAGTTACATACTTTCCGACGAATCTAGGATACCTTTTACTCTACGAGTAACGGGTATAAAAATAGAAGGACGAGAAAGGAGACAAATAAAAAAGACGATTCGTGGGCGATAATATTTATTTTGATTGTATTATTAAATAATTAAATAAAAATGTAATGTATTAAGTGAGCGAAAATTATCTGAAACGGATTATTATACAACGGTTAATAGAAAATGAACTCTACTAATCAATAAATCAATTGTGACTTTTGGTAGGAATAAACAAATAACGAAAACCATAGAAAGACAGCCCTCAAAGTTTTCATAACCGGCATTAACGGGTAAATTTCTCATTTAGCTCATTTAGCAAATAGTTTCTCAACTACATAGAGAAATTGTGACGAGCCAAACTCGGGTGGTAATGGTAAAACATGCATGAACAATACCAAGTTTACCAAGACAACCAAACAAGAATTACAGTAACCAAAGGAATAATAATAATTTAAGATTTAAGCAAGATATATATATATATCTATATATATATACCAAGACTAAGGGAATAACAATATTTTAAGATTTTTGCAAGATAATAATCAAAACTAAAATAATTATAGTAATTTATCAGTAATCAGAATAAAAACAACAACTGGAATCAGGGGAGGTTTAATAAAATCAGTGGAACACTTATAGACCGCAACAAAGTAAAAACAAGGAAGAACGCTATAGTCGAGTACCTCGACTATCAGATACCCGTTATAAGCTAAATAGAGATATGCAAGTAGCAAAGCAAGATTAAAATGCGCCACCTACCGGCGGTATACAGATTTAAGCGTTATGGGCGTTAGAGTGGGCGTGGCAAATTATTTTTTGGACCAATCGATAGGTATTGACGAGACCAATACATTTAGAGTGGGCGTGGCATATTCGCGTAACAAACTTGCGCTGCGTATAAGGCTACGGAATCTAAATCTGAAATCCCAATTCTCTATCTTTGATAGTTTCCGAGATCCACGTTCATATTTACGATTTTTTGATGTTTGTGGGCGGTTTATGGGCGTTAGGGTGGGCGTGGCAAACTTTTTTTGGGTCAATCGAAAGGTATTGATGAGAACATTACATTTCAGTTAAAATTTTTATTCTAGCATCAAAACTGTAGGATCCACAGTTTTGGGCGGTTTGTGGGCGTTAGAGTGGGCGTGGCACTCTACTGAAACAAACTTGCGCTGCGTAAGAAGCTCAGGAATCTGTACGCCAAATCTCAATAGCCTAGCTCTCATAGTTTCCGAGATCTCAGCGTTCATCCGGACAGACAGACGGACAGACGGACAGACGGACATGGCTAGATCGACTCGGCTAGTGATCCTGATCAAGAATATATATACCTTATGGGGTCGGAAACGCTTCCCTCTACCTGTTACATACTTTCCGACGAATCTAGTATACCCTTTTACTCTACGAGTACCGGGTATAATGAGTAAATGGAGATATGCGAATCTATTCAGATTCAGAAAAGGGAAAATAACGTTTATAATCAAGGCTATAATGTATATCAGAATAACAGTTATAATCGGAATAAATAGAACCAAACTAAAAGAGTTAAAGTACAGAACACGCAGCAAAGTCAACCCCAAAAATAAAAAAAGTAGCAACGGGAAACATTAACCAACCGTCTAACAAGACAATAACGTTGAACAATATTGACACTGGGGCCAATTCTTGCTATATTAGAAAATAAATTTATAAAAGTAGAAATGAGCTGAGGGACCAAAGGGAAATGGAAACATGCAAGCAGCAAAACGATATTGAAATGCGCCACCTACCGGCGGCAATTTTTTTTTTGTATCAATCGATAGGTACTGACGATAAAAAGCGTTAAAAAGGGCGTGGCAAACTTTGTTCAATCGATAGGTATTGATGAGAACAATACATTTCAGTTAAAATTTTTATTCTAGCATTAAAACTGTAGGAGCCACAGTCTGGGGCGGCTTGTGGGCGTTACAGTGGGCGTGTCACATTGCTGAAACAAACTTGCGCTGCGTAAGAAGCTCAGGAATCTGCATGCCAAATCTCAATAGCCTATCTCTTATAGTTTCCGAGATCTCAGCGTTCATCCGGACGGACGGACAGACTGACATGGCTAGATCGACTCGGCTACTGATCCTGATCAAGAATATATATACTTTATGGGGTCGGAAACGCTTCCTTCTACCTGTTACATACTTTCCGACGAATCTAGTATACCCTTTTACTCTACGAGTAACGGGTATAAAAATGTATCCACAGTGTGCAACGGGTAAATATAGGAGGCTGAAACTGAGAGAATCTGCACTAGCGGGGCACGCTTTAGGGTCCGGTACGAGCTCGTAGGCATTGGGGGTGGAGTTCTTGCTCGGATAGATTCACACTCAAGTCACACAGTGTCATTAATAAATTTATAAGAAATTTGAGCGTGCTGCGACGGAAGAGAGGAGATATTCAGGGTCTCATCCCACTTCTTTTAATGAGGACTAATAAACGATTGGATACCAGAAATAACTAAACGATTTACCTGCTCGGCAGCGTTATCTTGGGGCGAATAGACGGCGGTCAGATTGTGCGAAACTTCATATTGACACATCAGTTTCTGAAAGGCTTCTGATCGAGATTGAGACGTTGTCTGTTGTCTGACACGACCGTTTCGGGAACTCCAAAGGTTGCGTTCATCCTTTTGACGGGCTTAAGAACACGAATTTAGAGAAATGAAAATGAAATCGAGAACAAAAAATATTTTGGAACTGGGTACGGCCCTAGAAAGTGAATATAGATGCGCTGAAAGAATCGTAAGGTTTCAGGTGCGTTGCCCATCGGTGGTCTTAAAATCTGGTTCGGTGGTTTGGTAGTTTTACACGTCTCGCACGCATTGACATACGCTTATCGTGGGTGAACGGGTGGCCTTCCACTTAAGCCCAGAAATTCCTGAGCGCAACAATTGCGGCCAGGCAGTCTTGCTCCGTGACCTTGTAGTTCCGTAGTGCTGTAATCAGTTATTTTGAGATGAATTTAATTGGAAGCCTATCGCCTTCCTCCGACTCCTGAACTAACACCGCTCCGACACCCGTTTTGCTTGTACCGCAATAAATTGCAAATGGCTTGGCATAATCCGGACTCTCAAAAGCTTTTATTGCTTCGGGTGTCAAGCTGAATCTGCGCTTGATTTTCATCAGATCTGTAAGCGGAGCAGACAGTGAAGCAAAATTTTGCACGAACTTCGTATACCAACCGCAAAGACACATGAACCTTCTCAAGCCATGCAGATAGATGATAGCCTTCACCTTCTCGGACTCTCTTCGTACTTTGCCATAGCCAATAATGTGTCCCAGATATCGCACACTTCGCCTATCGAAGTGACTCTTGGCAATGTTGATGGTCAATCCCGCTCGCTTGAGGTACAGGACAGTCTTTCTCAACACTCCCATGTGACTCTCAAAGCTCGACGAGACCACTTAGAGGTCATCCAGGTAGACCAGACAGATAGACCGGACAGATTCACACTCAAGTCACACAATGTCATTAATAAATTTATAAGAAATTTGAGCGTGCTGCGACGGAAGAAAGGAGATATTTAGGGTCTCATCCCATTCCTTTTAATGAGGACTCATAAACGATTGGATACCAGAAATAACTAAACGATTTACCTGCTCGGCAGCGTAAGCTTGGGGCGAATAGACGGCGGTCAGATTGTGCGAAACTTCATATTGACACATCAGTTTCTGAAAGGCTTCTGATCGAGATTGAGACGTCGTCTGTTGTCTGACACGACCGTTTCGGGAACTCCAAAGGTTGCGTTCATCCTTTTGACTGGCTTTAAGAACACGAATTTAGAGAAATGAAAATGAAATCGAGAACAAAAAATATTTTGGAACTGGGTACGGCCCTAGAAAGTGAATATAGATGCGCTGAAAGAATCGTAAGGTTTCAGGTGCGTTGCCCATCGGTGGTCTTAAAATCTGGTTCGGTGGTTTGGTAGTTTTACACGTCTCGCACGCATTGACATACGCTTTGCGTGGGTGAACGGGTGGCCTTCCACTTAAGCCCAGAAATTCCTGAGCGCAACAATTGCGGCCAGGCAGTCTTGCTCCGTGACCTTGTAGTTCCGTAGTGCTGTAATCAGTTATTTTGAGATGAATTTAATTGGAAGCCTATCGCCTTCCTCCGACTCCTGAACTAACACCGCTCCGACACCCGTTTTGCTTGTACCGCAATAAATTGCAAATGGCTTGGCATAATCCGGACTCTCAAAAGCTTTTATTGCTTCGGGTGTCAAGCTGAATCTGCGCTTGATTTTCATCAGATCTGTAAGCGGAGCAGACAGTGAAGCAAAATTTTGCACGAACTTCGTATACCAACCGCAAAGACACATGAACCTTCTCAAGCCATGCAGATAGATGATAGCCTTCACCTTCTCGGACTCTCTTCGTACTTTGCCATAGCCAATAATGTGTCCCAGATATCGCACACTTCGCCTATCGAAGTGACTCTTGGCAATGTTGATGGTCAATCCCGCTCGCTTGAGGTACAGGGCAGTCTTTCTCAACACTCCCATGTGACTCTCAAAGCTCGACGAGACCACTTAGAGGTCATCCAGGTAGACCAGACAGATAGACCGGACAGATTCACACTCAAGTCACACAATGTCACTAATAAATTTATAAGAAATTTGAGCGTGCTGCGACGGAAGAAAGGAGATATTTAGGGTCTCATCCCATTCCTTTTAATGAGGACTCATAAACGATTGGATACCAGAAATAACTAAACGATTTACCTGCTCGGCAGCGTAAGCTTGGGGCGAATAGACGGCGGTCAGATTGTGCGAAACTTCATATTGACACATCAGTTTCTGAAAGGCTTCTGATCGAGATTGAGACGTTGTCTGTTGTCTGACACGACCGTTTCGGGAACTCCAAAGGTTGCGTTCATCCTTTTGACTGGCTTTAAGAACACGAATTTAGAGAAATGAAAATGAAATCGAGAACAAAAAATATTTTGGAACTGGGTACGGCCCTAGAAAGTGAATATAGATACTGTTTGTGGGGACGACAACAAATATGCCACCCTTATATTTATAATTAATAACGCACGAATAGGTTATATTACAATGTATAGCGTTTATTCGGAGCGGCAGACGGACTGTGAATGTGTAAAAGATTGGCTATGCAGGCTTACAAAGTAGTTGCTGAATAGATAAGCGACAGCGCTGGCGATCTGCTCCGAACATACTCCCCCCGTTGGAAGAGGTAAGGTTCCAACTATCTCGGAATCGATGGGCAGAACGGCTAGCTTGGCGACGGCTCTTTGATCAGACCCGTAGCTGTACGGACCATAGCTACTCTGATGACTCCGTCCCCGGCGGGTATGACTTCCTGGATGCACCCAAGCTGCCATCTCAAGGGTGGAACGTTGTCCTCCTTAAGCAAAACTATGCGTCCAACCTTGAAGTAGGGACAAATACTCGCTGCTCCACCTTTTCCAGAAATGTTGCTGCATCTGGGTAACCCGCTGCCATCTGCTGAGGCGGTCTTCGCGGAGATGAGTAATGCCAGGCTCAGGAAACTTAGTGTAGCTGGAACCCTTCAGGAAATGCGCCGGTGTTAGCACCTCAAGGCTTTCAGCATTTTCTGAAATTGGACAGAGTGGACGGGAGTTAAGGATGGCAGAAATCTCATATGCAAGAGATCTGAATTCATCGATGGCTAAGATGGATGCACCGACGACTCTGTAGAAGTGAAATTTAGCTGACTTCACAGCGGCCTCCCATAAACCACCGAAGTGCGGGGCCCGCGGAGGGATGAACTTCCAATCGATCCCATCAGCTAAACAGACGGAAGATATCAATGCTGTGTGCTGCTCGCTCAAAAAGAGCTCTTTCAGCTCGGCAATCTCTGTCTTTGCACCGACAAAGTTTGTAGCAAATGGTGGTCGCTCCAAATGGTACGCGGACTGCCTCTAAGGCTGATGAATCTCCTCAGCGCTGCGATGAAAGAATCCGTCGTGAGATCCTGGACCACTTCCAAATGAGCAGCCTTCGTGGAAAAACAGACAAAGACGGCGATATAGCACTTGTGGGGTGCCTTATTTCTGGCCTCTGCCTTATGATAGAATGGCCCACAATAGTCCACTCCTGTGGTATGAAAAGCTGGATTAGGCTGCACTCTATTTGCTGGAAGGCTACCCATGACGTGCTCCCAAGTAACAGGCTTCATTCGGAAACATCGGACGCATTTGTTGATAACGCTGGTGACGAACTTGCGGCCTCCAATCGGCCTGTACCTTTGCCGTAATGCGGCAAGCAGCGCCTGCGATCCTCCATGCAAATATTTCTCATGATAATAAACGATGATCGCCTTGGTGACTGGATGATCCTTGGGCAACAGTATCGGATGCCTCGTGTCGTAGTCCAAGTTTGCGTTCTGAAGCCTTCCACCCACGCGAAGTAACCCATCGGAGCCGAGTATAGGCCTAAGCGAAACCAGCTTGCTTTTCTGTGGAAACGGCTTGCCCTGGCTAAGAGATCCATACTCCTTCGCCAAGTTAACCTGTTGGATGCTCCTCAGAAGAAGTACAGTTCCAGAGTTGATCTCCTCCACCGAAAGTCGACCTTTTAACGGAGCAGATTTGGCTCTGCAATTTGAAATGAATCGATAAATGTATGCAAATACGCGCTGCAACTTATCGAAAGAGTTGAGGAATTTGTAGTTTGATGAACTGTCTATGCAAACGGCCCCAATTAGAGACACAGAACGGCGCTCTGGAAGATCCTTTACTGAGTCTAGCAGGGACGGCCAATTTGACGAGCTTTGCAGATGGAATGGAGGCCCGTTAGCCTAAAGGGAATGTTCCAACAATTCTCTTGGGGTACATCCTCGCGATACGACGTCTACCGGATTCAAGTTTGTAGGAACGTGATGCCAAGACATGTCTTTCGTCATCTCCTGAATTTTCGCGATTCTGTTTGATACGAAAATGTTAAACTCCCTCGGAGGTTGCCGAATCCACGCCAACACAAAGGACGAGTCCGACCAGCAATGAAAGGTGCAATTGAAATCTATGGCTTTCTTGGCGTTTACGATTAGCTCAGCCAATATAAGCGCTGCGGAAAGTTCTAATCTTGAAATTGTTAAGGCCTTCAATGGAGCTACCCTTGACTTGGCACAGAGCAGATGGACTTTCGATTCTTCATTGGTCTCCGATCGCAAGTATAGACACGCTCCATAAGCTGACATGCTAGCATCGCAGAATCCATGCAACTCAACGGAAGCCCTTGGTTGCAGTACGAATCGTGGGAATTTTAAGTTCTGTACGACCGATAACTGTGAGGTCAACTCCCCCCATGACGATAGAATGGGCTCTGGCAGTGCATCATCCCAATCCACGTTCGCACTCCATAGAGATTACAGAAAAATCTTAGATTTTGTGATAATAGGAGTTATTAAACCGAGTGGATCATAGAATTTGGCAATCGTCGACAATGCAACCCGCTTAGTGGGTCGTTGATTGGTTGGCAGTTGAGAAAAATGAAATAGGAGCTGATCAGAAGATGGATCCCAGACTAGTCCCAATGCCTTGGCGACATCCGATCCATCGTGAAATTTGATTAACTGCTCCTTGTCGCATTCAGACTCTCCTTCTAGGGCTGCTGACTCATTCGAACACCATTTGCGAATTGGAAAGTGGCCTCGCGACAGTAGTTCCTTCACCTGACGACGAATTTCTCTCACCTCCTCAACTGAGTCCCCACCAGATATTAAATCATCCACATAGAAATCTCTACGAACAATTTTTGCTCCAATAGGAAATGATTCCTCCTCATCGTAAGAGAGTTGATGCATGGCCCTTATAGCCAAGAAGGCAGCTGGCTTGGTTCCACAAGTCACCGTGTTCAATTTAAAAACACTCAACTCTTCCCTGGAGCTCTCTCTCCAAACGATGCACTACAAGAAATCGTCCGGGTACGAGACACGCACGCAACGGTACATCTTGCAGATATCACCACAAAGGGCAACTTTAAAAAATCGAAAGCGAAGCAGTATATTGAAGATTTTTTGTTGAATTGTTGGTCCTGCCAGAAGTAAGTCGTTCAGAGAGCTACCAGAAGTTAATTTAGCAGATCCATCAAAAACGACACGAAGCTTCGTACTCGTGCTCTCCCGCTTATGTACGAAATGGTGGGGCAAAAAGAATTGTGTTTCTGGCGGTTCCTTAGTTACAAGAGACATGTGACCTAGGTCGATATACTCCCTCAAAAATGCTGAATACTGAGCTTTCAGGGCTGGGTTCCTATCTAATTTAGCTTCCAAACTCTTGAAACGATGACGAGCCAAGCAATAAGAATCACCTAAAGATTCGAATCCGGAAGTGGTCAAGAGACGAACAGAGTATTGGCCGTTTCCAAGTCGAATGCAATTTTCAGTAAAAAGTTGCTCACATCGCAAGTCTTCCGGCAATAAAGATGGCTTAGACGAAGTGAAGTCCTCAATTTCCCAAAATGATGATTGATGATTGATTGAAATTAGGGTCAGCGAGTGAAATGTTTTGCGGTATCCTCCACGATGTTGCATTTATATTAAAATGGGGTTGATAATCAGTAATACTGTGAGTCACAACCGCTGTGAATGCCGCACGATAGCTTGCATCCCGTGATTGCACAAGAATATCGACAGTCTTATCAGAGATCATGGAAGATTCCCAGAAATCGACGTTTGCGATCTTCTCTGATTCAAGTTTAGTTGGCTGGCTAAGCGAGAGGTTATGAAGTTTAGCTGGGAGGCCGAATCTAAAATTGCTTGGCAAGGCATAAATGCTCCAATTCTATTTCTGACGTAGATAATAGCAGTTGGAAGCAATACGTAGTCGATCGGCAAAATATTTAAGGTTTTGGGTGGAGGGCTTGGTAAATGATGATCAGGATGCGATGATGTATGCGAACATGATACTAATGCTGATGAAGTAGATGGTAATGGCTGAGAGCTCGAGGATGGATCTCATGATGGAGATGAAAATGAGGTTGATGTTGTGGATGGGTCATGGTTCATGTGTAATAATGAAAGATGCTTCATGCGACAATACTGGCAGTGAGTCGACTTGCATTGCTGCAAACTATGCCCCTTGCGCAAACAGTTGAGGCAAAGGTGCAACTTCTTTGCTTCTCTATATCGAAGATTCGGACTCAAATTTAAAAATCGAGAACACTTTGGCAAATAATGATCCCGTGCATCGCAAAATAAGCATGTCAAATGATTTGAGTTAGAACCAGATGCAATAAGTATATTTTGGTTACATTTGTGCAAGTTTTTTCCCACCTGCTCGCCTGGTGTTTGAGTTACCAAGGCTTGATCCAAGTTTTCCATCATCCTGCACCTCTTTTCCAAAAACGACTCCATAGCATCCCAGGTAGACAGCTCAGTGATTGACAAATCCTCTTCCCATTTTCCCCGCGTCCTCTGATCCAGTTTCCGAGTGACGATGTGAATTAAAAGTCCATCCAAAATTTGTTGCGTATTGGCCAGGGTTCGAATTGCTCGCAGATGCGAATTCATGCAATCGCTCAGCTCCCGAAGACCCTTCGAAGATCCCTTCTCGACACCCTTTAAACCGAATATTGCCTGAACATGTGCCTGAAAGTGTAAAACTTTATTATCAAATCGATTAACCAGCAAATGCATAGCCTTTTTAAAATTAGCATTCGAGGGTTCGAGCGAGCGTATGGTTTCCAGAGCCACGCCGCCCAAACTCGAACGCAAATATTGTAATTTTTCAATGTCGCTTAGCTCATCGTCATTTCCGATGACCGTAGTGAAAGTCGCAAGAAAATCCGGCCACTCAGAGTAGGATCCATGAAAACGAGCAATTTCCAAATTTGGCAACCGAGGCTTTCTAGATCGAAAAGAAAGATCCGCATTATTAGTGATGTCAATAGATGTTGAATTTGCAGCGGTTGAAGCCGGCAATTGTGACTTGCGATGAGCCGCCAAGCCTCGGCTTAGTTTCGCCTTCACATCCATGAAGACTTCAGCAAATTCAATCCGATGGTCGCTCGAGATCTCTGCAAAATCCAGTCTCTCCAACGATGTCTGCGCAGAATCAAATGCCTGGTTTAGGGAATTGATCCATTCCATTCGCGCCAGCAAATCAGCTTCGTTAAACTGATTAACCGCATCAGCGTTTAAATAGCATTTCATCGAGCTCATTTGCCGCAAAATAGATTGGGCTTTGACTCGGTAGTAGTCGACGTCACTTGTGGAAAGAAAAAAATTAAATGAAAATGAAGTAAAATAAAATGCCCGACCGCGTTAGAGGCACAAAACACCGTATACCCTTTACCGCGAAAACGTGAAGGTTAACAAGCGTCGCCGAGATGCAACGGAACCTTTAACTTGGTTATTGTTGTTCTTGCCGATAAATTGCCTGCCTAGCAACAGCGGATTATGTAACTGGCAAACGAATGTATGTGTGGCTATATGTACATATATATATGTAATATGCGCTATTAACAAAGATTAAATGCGATTAACTTTGTTAAGAATTATTTGCACAACATAGTTTTGGTGTTTTTTCACAGCGCAAAATGTACAAAAAATCAAACGGCCGGCTGTTCACTTTTATATGCACATATGTATGTATGTTCGTATGTTTGTGACCGAATGCACGATAACGACAGCGAAACAAAGCGTTTGTTTAAACTATATTAAACAATCGCGAGACCGAGTTGCAGACTCCGATTAAAACTGCTATCACGTCGGGGTCACCAAATGTTTGTGGGGAAGACAACAAATATGCCACCCTTATATTTATAATTAATAACGCACGAATAGGTTATATTAAAATGTATAGCGTTTATTCAAAGCGGCAGACGGACTGTGAATGTGTAAAAAGCTTGGCTCCAAGATCTTCATATAGACATATGCAGGCTTACAAAGAAGTTGCTGAATAGATAAGCGACAGCTATAGTGGTATAAGAAAGAAGGCGAAAGATAAGCAGAGAGCGCTGCAGGTGCCGTCGTACACCTATGCGCGCATGACTAGGCGCTGGCGGTCTGCTCCAAACAGATACGCTGAAAGAATCGTAAGGTTTTAGGTGCGTTGCCCATCGGTGGTCTTAAAATCTGGTTCGGTGGTTTGGTAGTTTTACACGTCTCGCACGCATTGACATACGCTTTGCGTGGGTGAACGGATGGCCTTCCACATAAGCCCAGAAATTCCTGAGCGCAACAATTGCGGCCAGGCAGTCTTGCTCCGTGACCTTGTAGTTCCGTAGTGCTGTATTCAGTTATTTTGAGATGAATTTAATTGGAAGCCTATCGCCTTCCTCCGACTCCTGAACTAACACCGCTCCGACACCCGTTTTGCTTGCAAATGCAATGAATTGCAAATGGCTTAGCATAATCCGGACTCTCAAAAGCTTTTATTGCTTCGGGTGTCAAGCTGAATCTGCGCTTGATTGTCATCAGATCTGTAAGCGGAGCAGACAGTGAAGCAAAATTTTGCACGAACTTCCTATACCAACTGCAAAGACACATGAAACTTTTCAAGCCATGCAGATAGATGATAGCCTTCACCTTCTCGGACTCTCTTCGTACTTTGCCATAGCCAATAATGTGTCCCAGATATCGCACACTTCACCTACCGAAGGACTCTTGGCATTGTTGATGGTCAATCCCGCTCGCTTGAGGTACAGGGCAGTCTTTCTCAACACTCCCATGTGACTCTCAAAGCTCGACGAGACCACTAAGAGGTCATCCAGGTTGACCAATACTCTATCTTTGAGACAAGCCGGATCGACTTTGTCCATTAGGCGAGATATTGTGCTGGTGGCATTACATAGCCCGAATGGCATAACTGTGAATTTATACAGCGGCATCTCCGGAATAGTAATCGCTGTTTTTTTCTCGGGATCCTAATGGCCCTGCCAGTATGCGACTTCAAGGACAAGGCTAGTGATATACTCACCTTTATGCAAATGGCTTAATATTCCTTTAAAGTAAAGCTATTTACCTAACGACAGTCTAAGCAATGTCTTACCTTACTGGGTTTGGTGACCATCACTATCAGTGAACACCAAGCGCTTTCCAATTCCTTAATTACTACATACGTGTTTTCTCAACGGCCGGTGCGTCAATCGATAGGTATTGATGAGGCCAATACATTTCAGTTAAATTTTTTATTGTAGCATCAAAACTGTAGGAGCCACAGTTTTGGGCGTTAGAGTGGGCGTGGCACATTTTTGAAACAAACTTGCGCTGCGCAGGAGTCTCAGGAATCTGCATTTTTAATCCAAGTATTGTATCTCCTATAGTTTCCGAGATCTCAGCGTTCATACGGACAGACGGACATGCCCGACAATCTCAAAAAGTCGGAAGTCGTAACCAACGACTAAAAGAAGAGCAAGATCACGGCTCGCTACCAACGGCTCGCTACCAACGCGATACGTGAGGATCAAACGTAAAAATTGGATTACCTAAAAATCCAAGAGGACATAGCCAGGGCAAAGGCGGTAATCCCAGACTTCGACATCGCTATGACGACCAGCAACGGCAACAAGCGAGAGAGGTCAATAGAGACAGCTCAACCAGCGAGCAAGAAGGCCAGAGTAACCAACCGCAGCACATGGTCGAGATCCTTTGCTAAAGTAGTAAAGGATCGAAAGATCATTGGAGTCATCGACCATAGCGATGAAGGCGGAAGGATCCCAAGGAACCAATGGGGTCTGGTTAGACGGGCCCTTGCGTCAGTGGCCTTGAAAGTGCTGGACGAAACCCCAGGTCCGTCACACGATTGCACAGAGGCGGAGTGGTACCAGGGCACTGTTAAGTTGATCGCCTGTGAGGACGAGAGATCGGCAGCACTTTATAAGGCTGCCATTAACAAGGTCGGGGCCAATTTGGCAGCTTGCGAGGCCGCTGACATCCCGTCTCGACCGAGAGCGAGGGTGTGGCTGCCGTCGGAGCCCTCGGAACCAAAGACTATACTCAGCCTGGTGACCAGGTTCAACCCGAAGCTTCAGACGGTTGGAAGGTGGTCAAGGTGGAGAAAACCGAGCGCGTCACCATGAATGCGGTAATTCTTTTGAACCAGGCCTGCTTCAAGCCCCTTGCAGCCCAACAATACCGGATGAGCTACGGTTTCGATAAGGTGCAACTACGCATCTACGACACAGATAAGCTAGCGGCAGACAATCTGGCTGCCTGTGCGTCATACGAACCCCCGAGCGACGACGAATTGGAGCATGAGGAGGCCACCCTCACTGGCTACGTGTCAACCGACTCGGAGCTGACAGAGAGCCTAAAGCAGCTGTGCACTCAGGACATAGTCCGACCAGGGCGTACTGTTCTCCAGGACGTAGAGGAGGAAGCGGAGGGTACCCAGCCCGACCACGGTCCTAAAGATGGTGCAGTTCCTGCAGATTAACCTGCATCATAGCAAGGCAGCAAGGCAGACGCTGCCGTCCTCAACCGCCTGGCAACAGGCAACATAGACGTAGTCCTCATTCAAGAGTCATGGGTTGTTGGTAACAACATCTATCAACCCCCCCCTATATAAGCTATTTTACACCAAGGATAAGGGAAAAACCAGAACCTGCATTCTTACAAAGACACACTTTAACACATTTTTTATTCCACAGTTTAGAGAAGGCGACCTCACCGCGGTCAGACTGGAGCTAAACGAAAACACTCATCACACCATAGCATCATTCTATCTGGCTCACGACTACGAAGGGCCTCTACCAAACACCACTACACAACAACTCATACATACAAACTCATCTAAGGAGCTTATCCTGGGTGGGGACGGTAACTCACACCACACACAATGGGAAAGTACAAACACAAACGAAATGGGTGAGTTACTCTACGACTATCTCCTTCAATCAAATCTATTCATCTGCAACAAAGGTAATGACCCAACTTTCATCACTAGAAATAGGAGGGAAGTCTTTGAAATTACACTAATATCTGATCCCCTACTTAACCAGCTAGAAGCGTGGAAGGTGGGGATCGAGCACTCATTCTCAGACCACCGATACATAGAATTTACAATAACTCTAGACTGTCCTCCCGCCGAGAACATTACTAATCTAAGATTAACCAACTGGGGATACTACAAAAATCTCAACAGGAACCTACACGCTCCACCGACGCACGTTCGCAACGGTCAAGAAGTAGATAACCTAGTTAACACTTTTACGGATATCTGCGGTGAGGTCTTAAAAAGGGTTTGCCCAAGCAGAACAGTCAAAGCAAAGCACAAACTCCCATGGTAGAACGCAACCCTGGCGAAAATTAAAGAGAGTGTAGAACTTACTTCAATAGAGATAAATACAACAATAGCGAATCTTCCTGGAATTTATACCATACAAAACTAAGCCTATACAAAAAGGAAATTAGAATATCAAAACGAAGAGCTTGGGCTAATTTCTGCAGTAGCATAGAATCTACTGCGGAAGCATCCAGACTCAGACGTATGTTAGCAAAATCTCCAGCAACCATTGGCTATCTAAAAACCAATGCTAACAGCTGGACGGAAAACAGTCAAGAAACCCTTGAACTACTGTTGGACACCCCCTTCCCTAAAAACACCCATGTAGTGGAGGACCTCTACATAAAGGAGAACTTAGGTTACCAGAGTATAGACAACATCTCGAACCCTGGCCGCATTCAGTGGGCTGTTAACTCTTTTAATCCCTTATACCGTATAAGGTACTCAAACAATCTCTGAATGCCGCAAATCTCTTAACGAGATGCCACTCATCTGAGAATCAACCTCATCTGGGTGCCTGGACATCGCAATATTGAGGGCAACTGCATAACAGACGAGCTAGCAAGACAAGGGACAACCGCCGACATCCTTCGCGGTAAGGACACGGTGGGTATGCCCATGGCAACCTGCAAGCTCTATCTCAGGCAGAGACTGTACACACTTTCCAACAACCGTTGGAACTCAATCTCAACTTGCCACAATTCTAGTTTCACATGGCCAAACTACAACTCGAAAAGAACAAAAACTCTCCTACAATGTAGCAGGGAGGGCATCTCCACTCTCCTAAATGCCCTCACGGTCCACTGTCTTAGAGGGACTTATGCGCACAGGCTGGGACTCAGTAACCACGACTTCTGCCGCAGCTGCAAACAGAGAGACGAAGAGGAGAGCATAGAACACCTTCTATGCTTCTGCCCAGCGCATAGCCTAACGCTTTCAACCATTCTGGGCGTAAGCATCCAAAAGATCTTATGTTTTCTAAGAAGAACAAAATACTTCGCAAAAGGAAATAACCCATGAGCTAGGGAAAAGGATCTAATCAGAGATCATGTGGTATCACAAGGGGCTCAATGTGGCCTAAGTGTGGGGATTTTTATCTAATCTCCAACCACTCCTACCTAACCTAACCTATCACAATGGCCAGACTTGACTTTGTCTTTAGTGACAAACGTCCCATTTATATTATTAAACAAAAATTGAATGTATTAAGTGAGCGAAAATTATCTACATCGGATTATTACACAACGGTTAATAGAAAATGAACTCTACTAATCAATAAATCAATTGTGACTTATGGTAGGAATAAACAAATAACGAAAACCATAGGAAGACAGCCCTCAAAGTTTTCATAACCGACTTTAACGGGCAAATTTCTGACACTATTTATCCTATCCACCTTACTTACCAAATGCAATGGTAAAAGTTCAAGAATTAGAAAGTAACAACATGAAGGATCATTTAACAAATAGTTTCTCAACTACATAGAGAAATTGTGACGAGACAAACTCGGGTGGTAATGGTAAAACATGCATGAACAATATACCAAGACAACCAAACAATTATTATAGTAACCAAAGGAATAATAATAATTTAAGATATAACCAAGATAACCAAAACATTTTTAAACAATGTACCAAGACTAAGGGAATAATAATATTTTAAGATTTTTCCAAGATTATAATCAAAACTAAAATAATTATAGTAATTTATCAGTAATCAGAATAAAAACAACAGCTGGAATCAGGGCATGTTTAATAAAATCAGTGGAACACTTATAAACCGCACAAAGTAAAAAAGAGTCAATGGAGATATGCGAATCTATTCAGATTCAGAATAGGGAAAATAACTTTTATAATCAAGTGTTGGGATTCTACGTTTAAATAAGTTCAATCGATGTTATTTAGTTTTAATTATATTATTCTTTATTTAGCACAGCACAACCAACCACAGATTTAGAGATCACGAAAGTAAGAGAGGGGATTATCCGCGTGGCTTACACTTTAGTGTTACCAGATAACGATAATGTTATAATGCTGTTTTTGTTATATTCTAAATTATAATGGGGATATTCTAGTGCATATTCAATACGCCCCCTCAAAAATTGCATTTTAAATGAAATCAAAATTAAAATTAAAATTACATGTTTTCAACTTAATCTATGTGGCTTGTGCTTGCTTATCTTCTTTTCTTTTGCATTTGCTGTTAGGATTGGGAAAACCCAAAAAAAAAACCCAATCAGATCACTCTTAAGAACTAAATAGTTAGGTTAGGTTAGGTTAGGGCGGCACTTAGACCTCAATGGGTCCATTGTGATACCGCATGATCTCGTTTTTTCCTTCTCTAGGGTCCCGTTTCTAGTAGTTTCAGCCTGTGTTAAGCTGATCAGCATGTCTTCCACCCGGAAGATTTAATAAAGGCGCTTATGCTTTTGAGATTGATCTCCGATATTTCGGTAAGATCGTCGATGA
The DNA here is from genome assembly GCF_043229965.1 of Drosophila suzukii. Lineage (NCBI taxonomy): Eukaryota > Metazoa > Arthropoda > Insecta > Diptera > Drosophilidae > Drosophila > Drosophila suzukii. The sequence goes on along the minus strand of NW_027255939.1, from coordinate 891,605 downwards.
AGGGGCTTCTTAAGTGTTTCAGTCTGAGTCTGCATAGGGCTGGGCAGAAGCAGAGAAGGTGTTCTACCGTTTCCACTTCTTCACACAGCTACAGCTACAGCTTCTGCAGAAATCATTTTGCGGGGCTTTTAGCCTGCCGGCATGTGCGCCAACAAGCCAGTGGCCTGTAAAAGCTCGAATCAACATGTCACACTCTGTGCGGCTGAGTTTGAGTAACTCCGAGGTTTTTTTGTTGTTTATCACAGGCCATGTCTGGTGAGAGATGCAAAACTGTGGTGCGTTTTGCCAGTGGGTGTTGGCTAGTGTGTTGAAGTGGTTTTTTATGTTTAGCTTGCAAGTAGCCATGGGCATACCGACATTTTCCTCTCCTGGTAGGAGAGGCTTGGTGGTGCCCTGCCTGGCTAATTCGTCCGCTATGCAGTTGCCTACGATGTCCCGGTGACCCGGAACCCATATTAGGCTGATAGTAAACTGATTTGCCATCTCGTGGAGAGATCTGCGACAGTCTGCTATTGTACGGGAGTTGGTGTTTGTCGAGTATATCGACTCAATAGCCGCTTGGCTGTCACTAATTTGGAGCCATCTGTATAGAAACATATTGCGTCCCTCGTGCCCGGTCGGCCCTGTTCCCATTCCTCTCTATCAGGAATCAGGGCCTCAGAGGGTGTGTGAGTATATTCAATGGATTTGCATAGATCCGTGATCTTCGGAATCGATTTATCATGCTGGAGAATTTTAGCATGGCCATAAAATTGGGCTTTCCACTGCCCTGTGTCCCTCAGTCGAATAGCTGCCGATTTGGCCTTTTCCATGCCTGCTAAGTCCAGGCTAGGGAGGTTCAAGATCGCTTTCAGCGCTTCATTCGGGGTGGTTCGAAGGGCTCCACTAATACACAAAGCCGACATTCGCTGTACTTTGTTTAGAGGAGTCAGTATGCATTGTTTGTGCAAGGCGGTCCACCACAGAGCCAGTTAACTATTCGTGGGGACATGCCCCATCTTAGCCCGATTGCTTTTTTACAGCAGTAAAGTGCAATGGTCGCATTTTTGGTTCTCTCTTGGTTGTTTAAGCCCCATTTGAGGCGTTTATCTACTACTACCCCCAAGTACCTGGCGTGATCGCTAAAAGAGAGATTACAATTGTTTAAAATGGGTGGGTTAAGTTGTGGAATTTTGTACCTATTTGTAAATAGAACAAGTTCTGTTTTCGAGGGGTTTACCCCGAGTCCGTTAGCTTTCGTCCATTCCGATAGTATTTTAATTTTAGCGGTCATAAGATCGCAAAGTGTTTGTGGATATTTTCCATTAAAGATGATGGCGACGTCGTCTGCGTATGCCACGACCTTACAACCTCCTCCCTCCAGAATCCGCAGTAGTTTATTTACTGCGATATTCCACAAGAGGGGTGATAGTACACCTCCTTGCGGGGTGCCTCTGTTCACTAGTCTAGTCTGGGTTGAGGTCCCTGGTGTGGCTGTGACCATTCTTCTTATCAGCAATTTATGGATTAGCCTCACCATTGGCGGCTCAACCCCTAGTTCTGTGAGAGATTCTGTTATAGCAGTGGGAAGCACGTTATTGAAGGCTCCTTCTATATCCAGGAAGGCGATCAGTGTGTATTCCTTGGTGTTGAGTGATTTCTCGGTGCTGCTTACCACCAAGTGTAGCGCCGATTTGGTTGACTTACCTTTGGTGTAGGCGTGTTGTGCTTCTGATACTTGTGTCGGGCCTACGGTGGCCCTTGTGTGTAGGCTTATCATTCTTTCAAAGCTCTTAAGCAAGAATGATGTTAGGCTTATTGACCTAAAATCCTTTGCCGTGGTGTGAGTGGCCTTCCCTACCTTGGGAATGAAAACCACCTTTGTTTCTTACTGTTGGTAGTTCTCCTACCGCCAGGATGGATTGGAAGATTTTTTTAAGCCAGTTTATGGCTATTTGTCCTGTTTGTTGGATGTGAGCCGGTGTTATCCCGTCCGGCCCCGGCGATTTGTATGGTTTGAAACTATGAATGGACCATTTCATGTTGCGGTCTGATAGGAGTGGATCTAATTCGATTCCCTCTCCTGCTCCTCTTTCAGGAGGATGACCTGCTTGTTGGCTCCCCGGGAAGTGAGCGTCTAGGAGCAGGTCCAAAGACTCTTTACTGGAGTCTGACCATGATCCATTTGCTTTATGAAGATAGCCCAAAGGCGCGGCTGTCTTAGAGAGTATTTTCCTGAGCCTTGCGGCATCAGTTGTTTTTTCCATGTCAGAGCAGAAGGTCTGCCATGCCGTTCGTTTTGCTCTTCTAATGGCCTTTTTGTAGGAGGCTAGTTCTTACTTGTAGTTCAGCCAATTAGTGTCCTCATTTCCCGCCTTTGCTCTGTTAAACAGGCATCTGCAGTGGGTTCTGAGGATAGATAGTTGTTGGGTCCACCAGGGGATTTTTCCTTCCCCTTGGTTTCTCTGTGGGGCATGCCACTTTGAAGGCAGTGTTGCATGCCTCTGTGAATTTGTATACTGTTTCGTCCAGCTCCTGTGGGTTTGTGATGCTTTCTGGCGGTTCCATGGGGAGGTTATTCGTCAGAACTTCTTTGTACCTGTGCCAGTCGGCTCGTCTGTGGTTAGCGAAGCTGACCGGCAAGGCCGAATCAAGGGACAATACAGTTTCTATGAATCTATGGTCCGAAAAGGAGTGCTCGTCAGAGACTGCCCAGTTTTTGACTGCGCCTACGAGTGAATCTGATACCAAACTTAGATCTTTGATCGTTTGGCAAGCTTTAGTTATGAAAGTAGGGACATTGCCCCTATTACATAAGAATATGTTCGAATTTAGAATAAAATCAAAAAGAGACTAACCTCTGTCGTTGTTGTTTGGGCAACCCCACTGGGTGTGATGGGCGTTGGCGTCACAGCCTATTACCATACCGTTCTTGAGCTTTTCGCATTCCTCTGCCAGTCCTCTGACCAGCGCATCTGGGGGGTTTTCCTTCTCAAAGGCCAAGTAGGCCGATAGAACCCTTATAGAGCCACTTTGCAGCTCAAGGTTACTGCGGTGTTGTCTCCCTTGATGTAATTGCGAAGTAGAAATATACTAAGATGCCTTTTGGCTAATAAGCAGGTTCGAATTTTACCTTCTTTGGGGTCAAGCATAAGCTTGTATTCCTTTGTTCCCAGTCCAGCAACCTTGCCTCCTACTACCCAAGGTTCCTGTAAAGGACTAGGTCGACTCCGCCTTCTGTCAGGCGAAGCAGAAGTGCAGCAGACGCTGCTTTACTGTGGTGAAGGTTTATTTGTAGAAGTCTTAGTGACATCTACAGCTTCAACCTCCACCTCAGTGACGTCGGCCTCCTCTGTGTCGCTGAGGTCTACGTCCTCGATTGCCGGTCCGAGCGCTCTCTGCTTAGCGACGAATCGGTAGAGTAGCCGTCCTCCGGCCCACCAGTTTCCTCCAACTCCTCAGCAAGCACCTGCTCGGCTGGGTTGCCGGCAGAGCTGCTAGCGGCGTTGGAGTCGCCCTTATACACCTTGATGTGTATCGCACTGAACCCGAAGTTCAGAACTCCTCGAGCAGTCTCGATCGGAGCAACTGACTCCTTGTTCAGGACCAAAACCGCCTGGTTGACATCCCCTTTATGCTCCTTCACCTTGACGACTTTCCAGTCCTTCGTGGGGAGGTGCGGGTTGCATTCTTGCAACATGAAGAGGATGTCCTCTGGCGCCTTGATCGCTGCTGGAAGCCACATCCTGGCTCGGGGTCTACTGGGGAGATCGCACCAGTCAAGCGCAACGATGTTCGCCCCTTCGTAAACCTCGCCGAGCTTGCTCGTCGCCTGTTTATACATGTCAGCCGACCGCTGACTGTCGCAGGCCACCACCTTGACGCTGCCCTGATACCAGCCCGCGACCATGCAGCAGGGCGAGGGCTTCTCTCGTACCATGCGCAGGCAAATGAGGGAAAGGTGGGACTCCACTGCCTTCTACTTGTTTCTGGGGATCCTGCTCTCCGGATTTCCCCTGTCAATCAGGCCAAGTAATACACGATTCTTCGTGATTTCGGCGAAAGAGACCGATGGCTGGATCTTAGATCTCTTCGCCGATGGCCCGGGTAGTTCGAGGGATCGCTGCCTTTTCGCCTGAGTCGCCTCTTGAGTGGGCTTTTCCTGCCCGTAGTTTGGGAGCACCTTCCCTGCCCACTCTACCTTCTTTAGCCATTCAGGCGAAGGTGTGGCAACGGTGCTCCTAGTGTGTGAACGCAGAGTCTGGGCGGCAGTCCGCCTTTCTGCGTATGTATATTTAGCCTACCGCTGCTTTCGGCGCAGATGCGCACGTGGCGGAGGCGTTTGCGGCTGGCTTTCTGCCACCCATCATCCCCAGTTTGGGATGCGTTGTGTTTTCTGTTTTAAGCTCCATAATTTGGTCCCACGAGTTGCGGAGAAGGGGAAAAGTCCGCCCGGGCAGAGATCCGCGGTGCCCGGGTAAGGCGATAGTTAGAACAGGGGGTCGCCATGTCCCTGAGCACACCGTTTGAGACTGGGCTAGTTTTGATCCGGGCCCCCAGCCAGGCTGACTTTTGGCACGATCCGTATTACACCGTAGTCCGGCCCGGAGTGAGATGTTGTTTGGGAGGGGAGTTGGGTAGGTGTTGTGTTGGGAGTGGGTTTGTGTAAATCAACTATTTAGATGCGGCTGAACAACTCGCATCGTCGGTATTGCTTCGTTGCAAAATACCCGCTGGCTGTCCGGGACCGTTTATTTACTGGGGTTTCCGTCCACGATTCCGTGTTTGACTTATCCCACCAGCTTATTCACAGTTGGCCTCGAGAGAGGTCGTCCGCTATCCGCAACCTGCGACCCGCTCGGTTGCCCCAGCTAGGCGACTTTGGAACCATCTCACAAGTTCCTCAGCCGAGAACTAAATAGTTATGGATACAGAAAAAATTTAACAAAATGAAACAAATTATTCGTGTAGTTGGGCTTCTCCATCCAGTCCCATTTTTCCACGTAAATCCATAAAGCGTGGAGCAAGCAACGGCTTCGTTAGAATGTCAGCAAGTTGGTTCTCTGTGGAAATATACTCGATACAAATAACATTATTTTCTATTTGCTCTCTTGTAAAATGATATTTGATATCAATATGTTTAGATCTTTTATGGCATGAGGGATTATTAGCTATACTTTTACATCCCTGATTATCTTCATATAACTTTATAGGTCTTTCAAATTGGATATGAACACTTTCTAATAGGGATTTCAACCACAAGGCTTCTCTTACAGCTTCGAACAAGGCCATGTATTCGGCCTTGGTCGAAGAAGCAGCCACTGAATTTTGGTTTTTTTTATTCCAGCATATAAGATTTTGGTTAAACATTTTGAATAGAAACCCCGTTGTACTCTTCCTGTCAATTTCATTTCCTCCCCAGTCAGAGTCTGCGTATCCGACAAATATATTTTCAAAACTCAAATTTTTCTTAAATTCTAATTTCTTGTCTATATTCCCTTTAAAATATCTAAGAATCCTTTTCAAACATATCCATAACTCTGCATTATTTTTATTCATATATCGACTTAAAATATTAACAGCAGACGTGTACATAACATTACATACGTAAGACAACCAACTAAGTTACGACAAGGCGCATCATACCAATCATCTGAATTTAATAATTCATAATTTAGCTTGGTGGCTAGGGGAGTACTGACTGATTTGCAATCACTCATTTTGAACTTATTCAAAATCTTTTTAACGTAAGCAGATTGGCTTAAAATTATTTTTCCATCACCAATTTCTATTCTTATTCCAATAAAATATCGAATTTCTTCCAAATCAGTCATTCTGAATTTGTTCATTAAATATGATTTGGAACATTTCATCTTTTCTATGTCTGCTGTGGCAATAACCAAATAATCTACATAAAGAAGTAAATATATATTACTTTTTACATCACCTTTATCCAGAACATAAATACATCGGTCAACTGGACAATTTACAAATCCACACTCCTTTAGTGCATGCTCAAATACCTCAAACTAGCATCTTGCTGCTTGTTTGAGACCCTAAATTGCTTTATTGAATTTTCATACACTATTAGCACTGCATAACACACCTTGAGGCACTATCATATATATTTCTTCTTTTAATTTTCCATTAAGAAATGCACTTTTTACATCCATGTGGTGTACTTTTAAATCATATTGGATTGAAACGGATAATAAGAAACGAAAACTTGCTATTCTAGCCACAGGAGCAAATGTTTCTTCATAATCAATGAGATATTTCTGCGTGAACCCACGCGCCACTAACCTAGCTTTGTATCTTTTTGGATTTCCAAATTCGTCAGATTTTAAGGTAAAAACCCATTTGCTGTCAACAATATTTATATTCTCAGGCTTCCTAACTATCGACCAGGTATTGTTAAACTGATGGGCATCCAGTTCACTTTTAATAGCAGCTTCCCATAAAGATTTGTCAATCCTACTTTGTATTTCTTCGAACGAACTTGAAATATCACTGAAGATTGTATGAGCATTTAAAATATATCGATTTCTTCTTCCTTGTATGATTTTTGAAATACATTCATTACTTTCAATAGGCTGTTTTAAGTCAAATCTTTTTTCCATACTGTCATTCTGGATATTAATATTATTATATTCCTTACTCTCATTCAGGTTACGAACTGTGTCACTATCCTTACTCTCATTCAGGATACAATCTTTATCACTTTCCTTACTCTCATTCAGGTTACGAACTGCGTCACTATCCTTACTCTCATACAGGATACAATCTTTATCACTTTCCTTACTCTCATTCGGGATATTTATTACATCACTTTCCTTACTCTCATTCAGGAATTTTGTATTAATAATCTCCTTACTCTCATTCAGGATATTTAATATGTGACTTTCCTTACTCTCATTCAGGAAGTTTGTATTATTAATCTCCTTACTCTCATTCAGGAACTCTATTTTATTCACAGCTCTTAATTAATCATATTTGTTTCATCTACGATTACGTCTCTTGCAACAATAAACTTCTATTATTTATATCCCATAGTTTTAAACCATTTGGTTCATAGCCAACTAAAATTGTTTTGAATGATTTTTCATCGAATTTTTTTTTTCTGTTTTTATTATGTACGTATGTACAATGTACTGTTGAACCAAATATTTTCAAATATTTTAGATCAGGCTTTCAGGAACATTCATTAAGGAACTCTATTTTATTCACAGCTCTTAATTAATCATATTTGTTTCATCTACGATTACGTCTCTTGCAACAATAAACTTTTTATTATTTATATCCCATAGTTTTAAACCATTTGGTTCATAGCCAACTAAAATTGTTTTGAATGATTTTTCATCGAATTTTTTTTTTCTGTTTTTATTATGTACGTATGTACAATGTACTGTTGAACCAAATATTTTCAAATATTTTAGATCAGGCTTTCTATTGTGCCAAGCCTCATATGGAGTTTTTGAACTATCATCAAGCGCCCTAGTCGGAATCCTGTTAACTAAATAAGTTGCTGTTAGAACAGCTTCACCCCAGTAGCTTTTATCTAATTTAGCACCGTTTACCATACTACGAGCTTTTTCAGTAATCGTTCTGATCATCCTTTCTGATACGCCGTTTAATTGCAGTGTATATGGCACAGTCAAATGGTAACTTATCCCTTTCTGTACACAATATTCACGCATGTCACTGGATAGATATTCCCTATCTATATAGAGATTTACAATTTTAAGGTTGAAATGCGCCTCACTTTTCGCTACAAAATCCGTAAACATTGTAAAAACATCTGATTTATGTTTCATTAAATACGTTACACAATAATGTGTGTATTGATCCACAAAAATAACATAGTAGTTTTTGTCGTCAATTGAAACAGGTGTTATTGGCCCGCAAACATCAGAATGGACTACAAATAGGGGTCTACTTATATATTGTTTATTTTTATGTTTTTCAAACCGCAATCTGGCTTGCTTGCCATTTAAACATGCTTCACATATCTCATTAACTGGATTAACGTTGTCTAGAAGATTATTGTCACTAAATAAATTATTTCTTTTAATTTCTAGCAATTTCCCTTTACTAATGTGACCTAATCTCTCATACCATAACCGATATTCATTATATTTTTTTCCGCATTTGATATATAGGCTTTAAATTCAAGAATTGGTGCATTGAACATACCTGAATTCTCAGCAACCACAGATCCATTCTTGAATATCTTTACGCCGTTACTGCCAAACATAACGGTCATACCGGCCTCCTGCAGTCGCTTGACAGAAATTAAATTTTCTGCAACATTCTGGCAATAAAGCACAACCTCAAGCGTGATTTGGTTTCCATTGTTCAGCCTGACAATTCGGCGCTTCGTTGCAAAAATAAATTCGCCATGCTTGGCAACAGCAATTTTTATAGGAGACTCCAGGTCGATGTAATCCACAAAAAGTTTCTCGTCATTTACGAGATGGTCTGTAGCACCAGAATCCAATATAAATTTAACGTTCTCATTGTCACTTTTGGACTTATTTTTATCAAAACGATTTAACATAAACGCGAAGCCGGGTTGGGTTGATGCTATTTGTTCTTGTTTGTTATTTTCTTTATTTTTATCATTTATAATTCTTTTGAACGCATAACAATCTTTTTTAATATGCCCTTCTTTGCCACAGTGATGACACTTGATATTAAATTTTCCCTTTCCCTTAAATGGCTTCCGAATTCCACTGTTACTATTTTTAAAGGATCTATTTTTATAATTGTTGTTATTGTATACCGCTGCCTTCATAACTTTCCTACTTGTATCACTGCTATCGTTTTTAATTTTTATCTCGGGATTGAGTAATCTGTTCTTTACAAAGGCTAAAGTAAGATTTTCCTCAGCTAGGGTCTCAATCGCAGTTATTACCCCATTATATGACGATGGCAAGGTCAATAGCAAGTGCGACACTTTGTCCATTTCGTCGATTTTCGCCCCTGAGGCTAACAACTCACTCATCAATTCATCGAAAATATTAAAATGACATAATAGTGCTGTCTTACTCTGCAACTTCAGCGACAGCAATCTTTTCCGAACAGCTAACTGCGACGCGAGACTCTTGCGTTCATAGATGGCGTCCAAATTCTTGAGAATTTGTCGCGCCGTGTTGTTGCATGTCACAAAGTTTAAGAAAGAGTCACTGAGGTATTCTATCAGAGTACTTTTTGCACAACGCTCTGCCTTTTTCCAGGAATCGTCGATTTTTTCTGGAATGTTCTCGTCTATAACTTTTAACACATCTAACTCTGCGAAAAAGGCTCTGATTCTAAATTTCCATACCGCATATTTTTCCACGTCAAAAGGCTTAATGTTGCGTTTTGCCTTTTCCATGGTAATTTACACACACACGCACTCAGCTATATGAATGTACGTGAGACACAATTTCACAACGTTGCGCAAATCAAAGCAATCTCACAAGCTAACTAAATTTTCACTTATCTAAATATATTAGGCGTAGTCAGGGCCCATAACTTGTTGGGGTTCTACGTTTACATAAGTTCAATCGATGTTATTTAGTTTTAATTATTTATTTATTTATTTAAGATGATAGTACAGTTTACAAAACTAATACTAACATAGGGAATGTAGTGCTAGCTACGAGGCCTTCGACTACGAATTTATTTACTTAATGTAACAATTTATTTATTTACTTAATTTAACAATTTTTTTTTTTTAACATTTAGGTTTACATATATTTTGAATTTGAGGGATGTGAGGAGTTTTTATATGCTATGATATAACTTTATTTCTTTTAAATATGTTATTATTGTTTTGATGTTTTTTATTGATGGGTTTCTAAGGTACTGTATGGCGTTATGTTATTGAGGGTATTAAGTTTTGTTTGGGCTATGGCGGGGCATGAATTAATGATGTGATCCATATTAATTGGGGAGTGTGCTAGGCAAATTGGGCAGTTTTGTGGGGTGGTGCGATCTAAATAATATTTATGTGTCAGGTTTGTATGTCCTAGACGCAGTCTAGTAAATTTAATTTGATCAAGGCGAGGTTTTTGTTGTTGTGTTACGTTTGAGTAGAAAGATGTAGATCGATGTTATTTAGTTTTAATTATATTATTCTTTATTTAGCACAGCACAACCAACCACAGATTTAGAGATCACGAAAGTAAGAGAGGGGATTATCCGCGTGGCTTACACTTTAGTATTACCAGATATCGATAATGTTATAAAGCTGTTTTTGTTGTATTCTAAATTATAATGGGGATATTCTAGTGCATATTCAATATCAAGGCTATAATATATATCAGAATAACAATTATAATCGGAATAAATAGAACCAAACTAAAAGAATTAAAATACAGAACACGCAACAAAGTCAACCCCAAAAATAAAAAAATTACCAACTGGAAATGTTAACCAACCGGCTAACAAGACAATAAGGTTGAACAATATTGATTTAAAGGACAAAAGTCAGCATGCAGCATGAATATGCTTACGGTAAGCTTACTTAATAAGAAATGATAATAAAATAAATAAAAAGTTAAAATTATTAATTGGCACTGGGGCAAGTTCTTGCACTATTAGAACAGGAATTTATAAAAATAGAAATGAACTTCCAATATATAACAAGGAAGAACGCTATAGTCGAGTACCTCGACTATCAGATACCCGTTACTCAGCTAAAGGGACCAAGGGAAATGGAAATATGCAAGCAGCAAAACGAGATTGAAATGCCCCACCTACCGGCGGTAGACAGATTTAAGCGTTATGGGCGTTAGAGTGGGCGTGGCAATTTTTTTTTTTTGGATCAATCAATAGGTAGTGACGATACCAAAACATTTCAGTTAAAATTTGTTATCTAGCATAAAAATTGTGGGCGTTACAGGCTTGAGCGGTATGTGGGCGTTAGAGTGGGCGTGGCATATTCGCGTAACAAACTTGCGCTGCGTACACGGCTACGGAATCTAAATCTGAGATCCTAATTCTCTAGCTTTGATAGTTTCCGAGATATCAACGTTCATATTTACGATTTTTTGAAGCTTGTGGGCGGTTTGTGGGCGTTAAAAAGGGCGTGGGTCAATCGATAGGTATTGATGAGAACAATACATTTCAGTTGAAATTTTTATTCTAGCATTAAAACTGTAGAAGCCACAGTCTGGGGCGGTTTGTGGGCGTTACAGTGGGCGCGTCACATTGCTGAAACAAACTTGCACTTCGTAAGAAGCTCAGGAATCTGCACGCCAAATCTCAATACCCTAGCTCCCATAGTTTCCGAAATCTCAGCGTTCATCCGGACGGACGGACAGACGGATAGACGGACATGGCTAGATCGACTCGGCTACTGATCCTGATCAAGAATATATATACTTTATGGGGTCGGGAACGCTTTCTTCTGCCTGTTACATACTTTCCGACGAGTCTAGTATACCCTCTTACCCTACGAGTAACGGGTATAAAAATGTATCCACAGTGTGCAACGGGTAAGTATAGGAAGCTGAAACTGAGAGAATCTGCACTAGCGGGGCACGCTTTAGGGTCCGGTACTAGCTCGTCGTCCTTTGGGGGTGGAGGTCTTGCTCGGACAGATTCACACTAAAGTCACACAGTGTCATTAATAAATTTATAAGAAATTTGAGCGTGCTGCGACGGAAGAAAGGAGATATTCAGGGTCTTATCCCACTCCTTTAAATGAGGACTAATAAACGATTGGATACCAGAAATAACTCAACTATTTACCTGCTCGCCAGCGTTAGCTTGGGGCAAATAGACGGCGGTCAGAGTGTGCGAAACTCCATATTGACACATCAGTTTCTGAAAGGCTTCTGATCGAGATTGAGACGTTGTCTGTTGTCTGACACGACCGTTTCGGGAACTCCAAAAATTGCGTTGATCCTTTTGACTGGCTTAAAAATTTAGAGAAATGAAAACGAAATCGAGAACAAGAAATATTTTGGAACTGGGTACGGCCCTAGAAAGTGAATATAGATACGCTGAAAGAATTGTAAGGTTTCAGGTGCGTTGCCCATCGGTGGTCTTAAAATCCGGTTCGGTGGTTTGGTAGTTTTACACGTCTCGCACGCATTGACATACGCTTTGCGTGGGTGAACGGGTAGCTTTCCACATAAGCCCAGAAATTCTTAAGCGCAACAATTGCGGCCAGGCAGTCTTGCTCCGTGACCTTGTTCCGTAGTGCTGTATTCAGTTATTTTGAGATGAATGCAATTGGAAGCCTATCGCCTTCCTCCGACTCCTGAACTAACATCGCTCCGACACCCGTTTTGCTTGCATCGCAATGAATTGGAAATGGCTTAGCGAAATCCGGGTTCTCGAAAGCTCTTATTGCTTCGGGTGTCAAGCTGAATCTGCGCTTGATTGTCATCAGATCTGTTAGCGGATCAGACAGTGAAGCAAAATTTTGCACGAACTTCCTATACCAACCGCAAAGACACATGAAACTTCTCAAGCCATGCAGAGTTCTTGGTATGGGGAAATCAGTGATAGCTTTCACCTTCTCGGTTTCTCTTCGTACTTCGCCATAGCCAATAATGTGTCCCAGATATCTCACATTTCGCCCACCGAAGTGACTCTTGGCAATGTTGATGGTCAATTCCGCTCGATTGAGGTGAAGGGCAGTCTTTCTCAACTCTTAACTCTCAATTGACTCTCAAAAGTCGACGAGACCACTAAGAGGTCATCCAGGTAGACCAATACTCTATCTTTGAGACAAGCCGGATCGACGAGATATTGTGCTGGTGGTATTACATAGCCCGAATGGCATAACTGTAAAGTTATACAGCGGCCTCCCCGGAATAGTAAACGCTGATTTGTCTCGGGATCGTAATGGCACCTGCCAGTATGCGTCTTTAAAGACAAGGCTAGTGATGTATTCAGCTTTTTACCTTGCGTTTGGTGACCATCACTATCGGTAAACACAAAGCACTTTCCAATTCCTCAATTACTACATACGTGTTTTCTCAATGGTCACTTGATAGGTATTGATGAGACCAATACATTTCAGTTAAAATTTTTATTGTAGCATCAAAACTGTAGGAGCCCCAGTTTTGGGCGGTATAGGTATTGATGAGAACATTACATATCAGTTAAAATTTTTATTGTAGCATCAAAACTGTAGGAGCCACAGTTTTGGGTGGTTTGTGGGCGTTAGAGTGAATCAAACTTGCGCTGCGCAGGAATCTCAGAAATCTGCATGCTTAATCCCAGTACTTTAGCTCTGCCTAATCCCAGTATTTTAGGTGCTATAGTTTCCGAGATCTTATTGTTGGCTCTAGTGGCTCTGATCAAGAATATATATACTTTGTGGGGTCGGAAACGCTTCCTTCTGCCTGTTACATACTTTCCGACAAATCTAGGATACCCTTTTACTCTACGAGTAACGGGTATAAAAACAACAAGGAAGAACGCTATAGCCGAGTACCTCGACTACCAGATACCCGTTACTCAGCTAAAGGGACCAAAGCGAATCGGAGATTTGCAAGCAGCAAAGCGAGATTAAAATGCGCCACCTACCCGTTACCTCAATATATGGGTATGTGGGCGGGATATCCTCATTTTCATTGACAAAAAATTCATAATGCGTAGTCAAAGCCTTTTCCCCTCTTAAACGTTCAAGTTATACTTGGACATTTGTAGCTCCAAATCTAGTTGGAGGGACAAAGTCTCCTAAAAGGAAAAGGCCCGAAGCGCTAGTTGCTCTGCTGCAACCTACGTACAACGAAGCTCGCTTTATGCCTCTTTTAAGATGCACTGCGACTTTGCTGTACGTTGCTCCTTGGCTCTTATGGATGGTAATACCCTCAGCAGAAACAACTGGAAATTTTTTTCGATCAATAGAAGAATGTCCCGAATTTCCGCATTGGAATACTCAGGGTGTTTTATAAATTGGAGTTCAGTCTGGGTGATCATTTCCCCGAACTTTTGACCTAGCTATAGTACCGACAGTGGCATCTGTAAACTTAGTCCACAGTCCAGTAACTAATAATGAGCCGTTAACCATACAGTTGTCAATTCGCATTAATTGACCAGTTGCCCCATTTACAAGTTCATCATTTGTGTCAATATTGACGGTAACCATATATTTTGCAGTAGTTTTCAGGTGTAAAATATATGGTAGACCCTGAGTTTCAGAGGTCTTCATGTTTTGGGCATGCCTAAGAGTTGATTCTCGACTTCTTTCAGACATATTAGAGTAGGGTGTATTTGTATGTTCTGGATCAATGGGGGGTTTGTATGTTCTGGATCACTTTTTTATTGTATGTTCTGACTCACTGTTTCGCTGGTGCGGGGGCGCTTATCGCGAGCGGAAGTTGTTGTTGTGGAAGCTGCTAGGGCCGCGCTCACTTCCCCTCCCCCTTCCCCTCCCACTTCCCCTCCCACTTCCCCTCCCACTTCCCCTCCCCCTTCCCCACCCACTTCCCCTCCCGCTTGTCCAGGTGCTTGACCCTCTGGGGAGTTGCGCTCACTTCCCCTCCCCCCTTCCCTTCCCGCTTGTCCTCGGACTCTTACTTTCGTTTGCGATAGCGCACAATCCGCCCTCCCCTCCCACTTGTCCACGGAAACGATATATAAAGCGCCAAGTGTAGTACGATTAACCAGTCCACGTCCAGTCCAGTAGCAACCGTAACGCGATGTCTCAATCGACTAATTCTACACAAGCAGAGGAGCTCGTTAGCAAAATTACGCTTGTTGAGCATAGTGAAAACCTACAGAGAACAGAAGAGCATGCTAATAGCTTGACAAGCAGCGATCAAAAGTACAAAACCACTTGTCCTCCTACTGCTGCATTAAGAGTAATAAACAAGTTGGAGCAAAGAAGAGCCACCAATGTAATTCAAATCGTGGCAGCGAAAATGAGAGAACTAAAAATAGATAATTGGACGATCGCAGGAGGTTTTGCTACTTATGTACTGGGATATACAAACCACTTCGAGGATATTGACGTCTTCTATGCAGCACAAAAACGTGGACGTGAAGTTATTGAGTTCGAGGATTGCGACTACAATATTGATCTAGTTGCTTTTGAACTAGATCCAAAATTGAATAATTTGCAGTTTATAACGGCTTTCCTACTAAGTTTCGACCTGCCTATTTGTCGTGCTGCGCTTCTACTTGGCGGAGATAAAATACGCGTTTTAAATTTAACGCAATATACTTTGATGCATAAACCAGTGTGGAGGAAAACCCCTGCAAAGAACGCATGCGAGAAAATACAATTAAATTGAGCGCAAAAGAAGAACTAATAACCGAAGCAATAGTACTTGCCACTTTACAAACGGGCATTTCACTCGACGATTTTCTATATCCAACAAAATAATTCAACTATAAATAGCATCCACAATATTTACTGTGAAGGTCTTACTATTCAAATATTATTCCACTATTAATATATGAACCACAATTATTATACTTATATTGTTCATGAATTAAACAAATATATTAACCACAATTATATTGTCCAACACACTTATTCTAATATAATATATTGTACAAGTATTAAATAAATATATTAACCACAATAAATCTACTAAATACTTTGTGAATTATTATCGCCTTTCAATTCTCTCAGCCAAGTCCTGGTAGCGTTGTATTATAATATAAACTCCTACTTTAAAACGTTTTCTAATGTTATGTGAAAACTTCAATTCGCTGTCTGATATGTGTGCCCCTATCGTCATCAATTTCCTCATATTTCGTAAGGTCTGTAGTTCAAAATCAGGGAGAATGTCTTCATACTCAATGCAAACTTCATCGATTTCTTTTTTTAGCTCATCAACTTCGTCTGTATTAACGAATGTTTCAATCTCATAACTGCTTAATTCTTTCCTATTATTGTATCCCGCACCGAAAACGTCATCATCATCTTCAATAATAATTTTAGGATTTTTTTTTGATAGGTTTTCACGCAAAAAGCGATAGCGTTGCATTAAATTAAACGCTCCCCACATGAATTGCCCCCTGATTGGGCGTAAGGCTCTGTAGTCCCCTGGAGTAAGTACTGTTCTTACTGTCAAAAGTCTTTTTATGGTGCGTAATGTTCTCAGATCGGCGCTAGATATTACATCATCGCATAACGTACGAAACTCTTCAATTTCATTCTTTAGCTCTCGAATTTCTCGATCAGCAACACCAACAGCGTCTTCACTGTTGATAGATCTTCGTTTAGCAAGAGAGTTAACAGTGGTGGATTAAACCAACTTATTGGGTCGAGGATCTTCCTTTTCAGCAACACCAGCAGCAGCAGCAACACCAGCAGCAGCAGCATCAGCATCAGCAACACCAGCAACAGCAGCATCATCAGTAGTACCATCATCAGTACTAGCAGCATCACCATCACCATCAATGATAGATTTAGAAACTTTTGTTTTGGAACCCTTTATTTATTTTTTTTGATTGAAAAAATATAAATAAAAAAAAGAGATGAAGAATAAATTACAATTTTACATTCTTTTTTTATGTTTTTTTTCTCGTTTTGTCTAGGCGCAGCAGGTATGGTTATGGTGGAGACCTACGTTATTATCCTCAATGGTGTCCTCAGGAATTTGATTTAAGATCTTGTAGTCGTGGACGGTATAGTCTTCTTCTTCTTCGTCTTCTTCTGAGGTTGCGTAACCGGGTTGTCTGTGGGTACACACCACACATTTGTAATTGGAGCATCGAAGCGCTTTCGGTGGTCTACTCAATTTGCTTAACCAATTTGAACCGGATGCTTCTTCTGCTCCTACTACCACTTTCTTGAATTTGATCGTTTGTGACTCCATGTTAACTTCTGCTTGCTTGCTTAGTTTTGGTTATATATATTGTTCACGTACTTAATTCAATTATGAACTGACTTTGAATTTGACTGTTTTAGCGCTATTTATTGGAAATTTTTCGCTGATTGAGTGTGTGTATGTGGACGCTACATTTTCTCGCAATCACTTGCAAATACAAAGTAAGTGTTTTTTGTTTGAAATCCCTTTTGAACACCGGATGTGTGATAACTGCATCCAATGCAAAAAAAAAATCATTAATTTGTTTATTTCTACCCCCACGCTCAATTTTTTTATTTGAGTAGGTGGCTTGCTGGATTTTTTTCTTTTTTTTTTTTTTAAAGTTATGTGAAAGATAACGAAGAAAAAAAGGACATTAAAATTTATTGGCTGAGTGGATGATAAGAGTATGCTTTGAGAAAAAAAATGTGATTTAAATTCACAACTGCGCAATAAGTGCACACACACACACACACACACACACACACAATCACTTGCAATACAAAGTATGTATTTTTATTTTTTGTATTTTTTTCTTGTGATAACGAAGAAATAAAGTGTTTTAAATTTATTGGCTGAGTGGGTGATTTAAATTCCTCAACTGCACAACAAGTGAGTGATAAAAAAATCCCGCTCTCGCCCTCCCTCCCGCTCTCGCCCTCCCTCCCGCTCTCGCTCTCCCTCCCGCTCTCCCATCCGCCCTCCCTCCCGCTCTCCCTACCGCCCTCCCTCCCGCTCACCCCAATATTAAATACGATTTTTTTTTTTAGTTTCACCACAATATGAAATATTAGTATTTTAATTTATTTCTAATTTTTTTTGTTTTTTAAATATTTTGAGGACAATAAACATTATTAAGTTCGTGATTATTATTATTATTTCGAACTGCTGATGCTGTATCTTCCGTCATCGCAACTTTGATGCAGTATATATAACAAGAAAAGATTATTTGAAATATGTAACGAACTGATTTTGTATGTCTGCTCGCTACGAGATTCGTGCGGCTAGCTCAGAAGATTGTGCGTTCGTCCCACCAAATTTTTATGACGTGATTGCCCGTAGATCAGTGAGAAAACAAAGTGTTCAAATGGTAACAGTGGGATTTATTCTCGTGGTATTAGTTCAGCGGGTGTGTGGCTGGGCTGGCTTCGGTATCTCTTGGCTCAGGTTCCGCCGGCTGCTGGCGCTCCTCTTTCTGGCTCCTCGACGCGTTGACTCGTCCTCCTCTGGATCCGGGGTCTCGGGACGCTCGTAGTGGCCGCCTCTGCTTGCTTGCCGACGCGTTGCCTCGGGGTCGCTTGTTGCGCCTTAGACCCGCAGAGAGTTCGGCCTTGTGGGCTTAGGGAAGCGTCACCGTTCTCAGACTAGGATGAACAAGCCTTGCTCTCCAGGCTGACGCCTTTCGAGGCAATACCTGTCCCTTGCTCTGTCCCGGACGGTCCCGCTAGGTTCTTGCTCAGTTCGCGCTGACAGTCAAGGCTGCCGCCCGGAGGCTGTCTAGCGGTTCACTTCGCTTTACGCCTAGCGCAGACGAACGTTCCACCCGGCTTCACCCTAATGCGTGACGTCCGCGACGCTCCTGCGCTCCCCAATGAGCTCCGCGCGGCAATGGTAACGTGGCTGCCGGAAATGTCTGCTGGCGTCGCTGTCGATGTCCTCTGCGCTGTCTTCTGACCAGTATCTCGTTGTTTTGGCGCTCGGGGAGCTGGGCGGTCGCTGCTCGGGAACTTCGCCGGTAATCGCAGGGCTCTCCAGGCTGCCGCCTCTTGAAACCGCAAATCGATCTACTGCTCGTCCGTCACGCCAGGTCCTGCTTGGTCGGGCAAGGTACGCTGGGTCGCAGACAACTTTCCTCCCCAAGCTGACGGCTCTTCGTCGTAGGACTCTTTTGCTTATCTCTGACAGACCCGCCGGGCGACTCGCCAGGGTGTGGTCGTGACAAAGTTAGAAACAAACGCCTTGACTTAGCCGCGTGATGCCTTTCAGAACTCAGCCACCTGTGTCTCAATTCGGAGATTCCTGATGTCCTAATCCCGAACGTCTCGACGTGGCGATCTTGCTCCTTGTATGCTTCCCACGGCGCTGCTTCCGACGACTCGCTTGGTTGTAGCTCCCTCGTAGATTATTTGCTTGACTGACTGTTTACTTGGTACTTCAATTGATCTTGACGGTTTGACTCCTCGTGATCGACTGATCCAGCTGCCAGCGCTCTGCGGCCTTATATAGGGCCTCCAAGCACCGTTATTTCCCTTTTGCGCACGGCCCGCTGGATCTCTCCACTCTGGGTCCAAGGTCCGTGCCTCCTGGATGACCCACTTCTCCTTCACGTACCGCTTTCAATCGATGCTCCGCCCACTGCTGCAGTCCCGCTGATTCCCGGGCCGCTTGTGGCACGCCTGTGTGCCGCTCCACTGCCGAGATGTGGCACTTCCTCTCCCGGTCCAAAGTTCACGGGAGAGTCCAAAGTCCGGTGGAGTTCCGTTATCCCCTTTTGCATACGGCACTCTTGCTCTGCCCGCGAAGTCTCCATTCTCTCTCGATCTCCATCCTTGGTCTCCAATCTCTCTCGCTCTCCTTCATTGGTCTCCAAACTCTCTCGCTCTCCTTCGTTGGTCTCCAAACTTTCTCGATCTCCTTCATTGGTCTCCAAACTCTCTCGCTCTCCTTCGTTGGTCTCCAAACTCTCTCGATCTCCTCGCCGCGCCGTTACTACGCGAATTCGCCGCGTATCTGGTAAGCGGCTGGCCATCTGCTGCTGCTTCTATTTGTGGGGAGTTATTCAACTCCTCACATTCCCCCCTTACTTTGGGAAACATTTAAGACTGGTTCCTACTCTCCGGCGTTTCCTTGCTTATCCTAGCCTTTGAGTCCTTGTGATTCTCGCGGCGCTCCCTCGTTGCTCCCTCGATGCTCCCTCGACGCTCTTAACTCCCTTGAGTTTCTACAGCGGGGGTCATCCGCCTCGTAGCAACTTTAAATCTCCCGCGCCGATATTTCCTGTGTTCCCACTGGGACATCGATACTCCTGGGCTATCGATCCCCAGCTCGCTGCTCATTGCTGCATCTCACTCCTTTCCATGTTTCCTCCGCCTGGTCACACCATTCGTGCGTGATTGATATTTATTCGCATATCGATACCGACGGTGCGGCGTTGCCACCTGCTCGTTTGCGATATTTCCACCTTGGCCGATATTTCCATTGTCGTGTGCCCATCGATCGCGCTATCGTCCAGTGCCAATCGATCGCCTATCGAGGCGCCCCCTTCCCTGGCTCGTGGTGATTTTGCAATTTTTCATGGGTAAGTTCCTTTTACATTTCCTCTACTCCTTCTCATCTTATCCTTCTCTCTCCTTTCGTCCTCTCTCGCCCTTCACTCGTCCTCTATCGGCTGCATCGGACTCCATATTGGCAGCTCTCGAGAGCGGGTGCGGGGAGGACTTCGCATTCACTTTGCAACCGGGACAGCAGGTAAGTAATTGGCGTTCATTTCTTCTTCCTGGACTAAGACCATTCGACTTACAGGTTGCTGGAGTGGCCCATGCATGCCCCGTTCTTCTTCCAGCCACCCCAATCAAACTCTTGGCCCCGTACCCCTTCTCTTGTTGCTTTGGAAAACCCTTGTGTTGTTTTTGTGATTTTTTTTTTCGTTTATTTATTGTGCGAAAACCCGGATGCCCGCGACTCCGAGCCTCACCCGGTACCTCCTCCCGCCTTCGCAGACCAGGACGCACCGCCTGCCGCCCTTCCGCCGTGCCGTCGCGACCGCGGGTGCTTCCTCAATACCCACCGGCCACTCGCTCCTGGCGACCTCGCGCCAACCGCCTTCCTCCGGGGCCGAAACTTGCCGCTTGAACTGCGGCCGCGGGCGCGTCGATCCGGGGTTCGAGACTTGACGCTGCAACGTCGGTCTTTGGATGGCCGGTGGCTCGGGCCACACCCACGGTCCCTTCTCCAGCGACTCCTCCGCCTCCCCCGTCGCTGCCGTCGTCGCCGGTGTTGACGGGCCCGTGCTTGGTGTCGGCGGGACCCACGCATCCTGTCGGCTCCTCGTCCGGGGGTCCCGAGGGTTCAACTTGGGTGCCCCCTCCTCCCATATCCTGGGCACCTCCTTCGTCGGTCCTGTCGCGGGCCCCTCGGGCCACGTCCATGTCACCGTCTGCTGCCGCCACCGCATGCCCTCGGCCTTGAACGCCCGTGTGCTGTGGCTCACGTGCGCGGCCGGCACCTCCGTCCGCACCACCGACGGCTCCTCCGCCCTCGCCTGGTGGACGTCCTCCTCCTGCGGTTGCGGCATCGGCTGCGCGGTCGACTCCTCGCTCGGCGTCTGCTCCTCCGGTCGTCGCGGCTCCGTGTATCGCGGCGTGGGTGGCCGGGCCGGCCTCCACGGCGGCGTGGCCAACGGTGCTCCATCGTCGCCGTCTCGAGCGCCGTCCGTGAGCCACTCCCCCTCGTAGCGGGGAGTGGGTGGCACCTCGGGTAACCACCGCGGAGGGGATGGCGCGCGTGGTTCGTCCTCGTCCTCGTCCCTCGGGCTGCGTTCCTCGGCCGCGTATCTGGGGGTGAGTGGCACCTCCCACGCGTCCTCCACCGGTGCCTCCCACAGCCGTCGCTCTTCTTTCTCCGCCTCTCGCAAGCGGACATGCCACCGCGCCGCCGCCGCCTCGTGGTCCTGCCGCAGCCGCGCCTGCCTTCTCGCCTCCTCCTCCGTCGACCGTTGCTGCTCCTCGTCCGACGGCTCCCGGTCTCGGAACCGCTTCTGAGACTCGGGAGTTCCTCTCCTCCGACGTCCGTCGTCCCGCGCGGTATCCGACCGCCCGCCGCCGCCTTCCGGAGTCGCCACTCTCTCTCCTCGACGGCGGGATCGCCGATCACCTCCACGTCGCTGTCGGAGCTCACCGCGGGTTCCGGTGCGGAGTCCTCGTCTCGAGTCCGCTCCAGGGCCCGCCGCGGAGCTCGGGTAGGCCGGGTCTCCGACCATCCTTGCCCCGGGCGAGGTTCCTGGAGGGCCGCCATCCTCCTGCGTGTTTCGGCTCTGGTGACGCGTGTGCTCATGATGGTGTTCTGAATTTAGTGCTCGACCGTCGCCAGGCTCCCCATACATGAAACCTCGGTTGCGCGCCTTCCTTTTGCCCGATACCGTTATGTCCTTTCTTTGGGGCGCTCGCTCTCTTACGGTACAGCTCTCTTTGCTGTACCGTCTTCCCCCTTTTTTCGTAAACCACATGTTGTATTCCCTCAGATCACCATGGCCCTCTGGATGCTGCGGTGCGTTGTACCTCCCGGTTCCGTAATTAACTTGATCACCTTTGGTGAGTATTCTTGGAAGTTGTCCTTGGGCCTACACCTTGCTTCGGGGCGTTCCTGGTTGGTATCCTTGGTGTCCTTGGGTTATTATTGGGGTATCCTTGAGGTGTCTTTCGAGTCCTATTGGGGTATCCTTAGGTATCCTTGGGGATCGTTGGACTATCCCTAGGGTATCCTTCGGGTGTCCTTTGGGTACACTTAGAGGTATTGTTGGGGCGTCCTTCGGGTATAGTTTGGGAACACTTAGGGTATCCTTCGGGTATAGTTTGGGCACACTTAGGGTATCCTTCGGGTGTCCTTTGGGTATCCTTTGGGCACACTTAGGGCATCCTTCGGGTATAGTTTGGGCACACTTAGGGTATCCTTCGGGTGTCCTTTGAGTATCCTTTGGGCACACTTAGGGCATCCTTCGGGTGTCCTTTGGGTATCCTTCGGGTATAGTTTGGACACACTTAGGGTATCCTTCGGGTGTCCTTTGTGTATCCTTTAGAGGTGTTGTTGGGGTGTCCTTCGGGTATATTTCGGGCACCCTTAGGGTATCCTTCGGGCTCCTTTGGGTACGTGATGTGCTTTCGCTACTGTTTTGTCGACCTTGTCCGTTTCCTTCCCGCTTGGCCTAAACCCGGATGACTCTGGCAACTGCCCGACGCTGAATCCTGATGCCTTGCGGTTGGATCCCTACATGTTACCCGTGTCTTTGTGTCGTCCTCGTAAGTGTCCCTTCTGCCTGGCGTAAACGCGGATGACTCTGGCCACTGCCCGACGCTGAATCCTGATGCCTTGCGGTTGGATCCCTACATGTTATCCGTATCCTTATGATGTTTTGTAAGTGTCCCTTCTGCCTGGCGTAAACGCGGATGACTCTGGCCACTGCCTGACGCTGAATCCTGATGCCTTGCGGTTGGATCCCCATCCGTCCTTATCCACGTCCTTGTGACCTATCCTTGTAATTGTCCTTTCTGCGTGGCGTGTGGATGACTCTCGCTTAGGCCTGACGCATAATCCTGTGGCCTCGCAGACTGGATCAATGTGAATTCCTTATCCATGTCCTTGCGACCTATCCTTATGGTTGATCTTTCTGCGTGGCTTGTGGATGACTCTCGCTTAGGCCTGACGCATAATCCTGTAGCCTCGCAGTCTGGATCAACGTGAAATCCTTATCCATGTCCTTACGACCTATCCTTATGGTTGATCTTTCTGCGTGGCTTGTGGATGACTCTCGCTTAGGCCTGACGCATAATCCTGTAGCCTCGCAGTCTGGATCAACGTGAAATCCTTATCCATGTCCTTGTGCTACGCTGATTGTTCTTTCCGTGTGGCGTATTGATGACTCTCGCTTCGGCCTGACGCCTAATCCTGTCGCCTCGTACCTGACGTTTCTGCTGTCTGCTCGTTTTGTTGTTGCTTGAGCTCGCCAACGTGAACTGTCCTTTCTTTCTTCGACTGTGTGTGGCGAATTTCGCAGATCACTGGAGAGACGAAATCTACCACCTGGTAAGGGCCATCGTACCTCGGGGCTAGTTTTGCAGCGAATCCTTCTGCCGCTTTGGACAGGTGATGTTCCTTGGCCCACACTATATCGCCCACCCCTGGTGACCACTGTCTCCTTCTCAGATTGTAGTGTCTGGCTTGGTCCTGGGACGCCTTTTCCATATTTCGCCGCACGATCTCGAATACCTCTCTTAGTTTGTTGGCATTTTCCTCAGGGGTCTCCGTAGCTCGTCCGGTTCCTAGGGTTTCCTTATCGTATAGGCTGCTGGGTAGACGTGGTTCCCTTCCCTGGGTAAGAAACGCCGGTGTATGGCCGGTGGATTCCGATGTGCTCGTGTTCACTGCTAGCATAATCTCCGGCCACTTCTCGTCCCAGTTTCTCTGGTCCTGCCCTGCGAACTGGGCAATCATGGTCTTGACCGTTCTGTTTGCTCGTTCGGTTGGATTCTCTTGTGGTGTGTATGGCGCGGTGAATTGTTGACTGATACCCATCTCAGCCAGGAAATTTTTAAATATGCGGCTTGCAAACTGTACTCCATTGTCCGTTATGACCACCTTCGGGACCCCGTACCTTGCGATTATGCGCTCCCTAAATGCCTTCTTGAGCGACTCTTCCGTCGCACTGCGTAGGGGCACCAGTTCCGTCCATTTCGAAAACCTGTCTATCATGACCAGCAGCATTTGGTTCCCGTGCCTAGATCTTGGTAGGGGTCCAACGAAGTCTGCACATACCGTGGCCCATGGTTCCTCCGGCACTTGGGTCAACATCTTCCCAGCCGCCTGCATCTGATTGGGCTTAAACCGCATGCAAATCTCGCATTTTCGTACGTGGGCTCGGGCGTCTCTATGCATGCCTGGCCAGTAGTATCGGGCTGCCAACCGTGCAATTATCCTTCGGCTTCCTACGTGTCCCGCGGACGGTGCTTCGTGGTTTTCCCTCAACACTGTTTCTCGTAGCGACTTCGGGACGCACATCTTCCATGACGCGACGTCTTCACTGCCTGCTCGGTGAGGTATGTTTCTGTACAGTGTCTCACCATCCATAACATAGTCCGGGTACTTCTGCGGTTGGGTCCTTATCTTTTCGCCCATGTCCTTGATCCAGCTGCACCCTCCTGAAGCTGTAGTTGCCGATGCCTCCTTTAAACCTCGTAGTGTTTCCGGTAGTGGTTGTCTTGATAATGCGTCGGCCACCACGTTTAGCTGACCCTTTCTGTACGCTATCTCAAAGTCGTACTGTTGTAGCTCCAGGGCCCATCTGGCGATCCTTCCTGAAGGGCTTTCGATGCTGTTGAGCCACTTCAGGGCCATGTGGTCGGTTACTACCTTAAAGTGGTAACCTTCCAGATATGGCCTGAGCTTCCGGATCGCCCAGACGATCGCCAAGCACTCCTTCTCCGTTGTCGAGTAGTTCTTTTCCGCGCCGTTCAGTGTTCGGCTCGAGTAGGAGATTACTCTTTCGCCCTTTTCGGTGTCCTGGGTCAGTATCGCTCCGATGCCGTAGTCGCTGGCGTCTGTTTGCAGGATGAAAGTTCTACTGAAGTCCGGGCATGCTAGCACTGGATCTGCCACGAGTCTTGCCTTAACCTCCTCAAACGCCATCTGGTGCTCTGGTGTCCACTCCCACTTACTGCCTTTGCGCAGCAGGTCGTTCAGGGGTTTGACGATTCTGGAGAAATCTGGTACAAACCGGCGGTACCACGACGCTACTCCTAGGTATTGTCGGAGCTCTTTGACAGTCGATGGCGGTTCTAGTTCGGCGATGGCGGCTACTTTTTCTGGATCTGTTCCTATTCCCTCGCTAGTCACTCGGTGACCCAGGTACAGCAGCTCCTTTTTGAAGAATTGGCATTTTTCTGGATTCAGCCTCAGATTTGCCTCCTTTAGACGCCGGAACACTTCCTTCAGGTTTCTTTTGTGTTCTTCCAGCGTGCGACCGATCACTATTATGTCATCCTGGTAAGCGAATGCGTGAGGTGACATCTCGGGGCCAATTACTTGGTCCAAGACTCGCTGAAACGTTGCCGACGCCGATTGAAGTCCGAACGGCATTACCCTCCACTGAAACAGACCTTTGCCTGGTACCGTAAATGCTGTATATTGCCTGCTACTTTCTTCTAGTGGGATCTGCCAGTATCCATCCTTCAGGTCCAAACTGCTGATGTACCGCGCTTCTCTTAGTTGATCTAGGATGTAGTTTGTGCGGGGCATTGGGTAGGCATCCTTCACTGACTTCGCGTTGATCTGCCTGAAGTCGACACACAGTCTCCACTTGCCTGTCTTCTTTTTCACCATCACGATGGGGGAGCTGTATGGGCTCTTTGAATGCTCTATGAACCCCATTTGGAGAAGCTCGTCCACCTTTGCGTTGATTTCCCCTTGAATTTTTGGGTTCTTTGGGTAGTATCTCTGCTTGATTGGCTTGTCGTCCTTCATTTTGATCTGGTGTTCTGCCATATTCGATGTTCCCGACATTGTGCTGAAGTCTGCCAGCTCTGTTTCAAGGAACGCTGTAGTATCGTCCAACTCGTTTACTTGTTGAACGACTGCTACTGATAGCTTCTCCTCGAGCCATCCATTGTGTCGGTTCCTGGCTGGTATTATTATTTCGTGTCCAGCACACCTTATCTCGGTTCCGACTTGTTTCAGGAAGTTCCATCCCAACACTAATGGATCCACTACCCCGGGTAAAATCAACAGGCTCATGGTCACTTGTTTGTTGCCGAATTTGACCTCCACCTCGAGCTGCGCATTAATTCCGCCGCACCTTTCATCTGCCAACCTAACTTGCCGTCTCGTCCTTGTAATCTTTCCTAGAGCAGCGATATTGTCCGCCAATTCTTCGCTAACGAAGCTTGCCGTTGCTCCGGTGTCGATTGTGGCTTTGTATCTTTTCCCACCAATCATCACAGCTGCGGACAACTGCTGCTCCTCCTCGATTAGCTCGCCCGTTAGTTTGGAGAGGTGGCATTGTGCGATCCCCGCTCGCCTCTCTGCGGCTGAGATCGCTGGCCATTTCCCGATCGTTGGCAGCAATCGACGCTCCTAACACCCACCTTGCCGCATATCCAGCAAAACAGCAGCCGCTGGTTACGACATCCTCTAGCCCAGTGTCCGTTCCCACCGCATTTCCGACAGGCCTCCTGCGGGTCTGTGATATGGGTGGCATCTTGTGGCCTCTGTGTGTTGCTTGGCGGCCTCCACAAGGTATTGTTTGGCTGTCTCTGTTGCTGTGGGGGTGGTGCCCAATGGCCTCCGCGTGGTGCGTCTGTTGCCTGCTGGCTTGTCTGGCTTGGTGTGGTGGTGACCATTGGTCGTTTCCTCGTGTGTCCTGGTTATCTTCCTCCTCACATCTCCTGCATGTCACCTGTGTTGGTGACGCCGACTTTGTCTTTGAGAACTTGTTCTCCTGTGCGAAGACTTCCCGTTCCTTTTCAAGTTCTTCGTACTCATCGGCTAGGATCATTAGCGTGTCCAGGTCCGACACTTTGTATGCTCTTAAGAACATTCGTAGGCTTGGGGTGCAGTTCTCTTTAATGACCCTTAACGTCTCTTTCGTAGAATAGTTAAGTGGCCTCACCATCGTCTGCATGTCGATCATGTAGTCCTTGAACGACTCGCTGAAGCCTTGCTTCCTTTGCCGGACCTGGTCCGCCAGCCTGGTGAAGAAGTCTTTTGGCAGGAAATATGTGTGGAAGCTTTCAATGAATTCTGCCCATGTTCTCCATTGCTTATTGTTGGCGATGAACCATTTCAAGGCCCTTCCTTTTAGCAACTCCGGCATCGCTCGAGGGATCATATCAAGCTCCAAACCGTATCCTTTAGAGGTGTTGTTGGGGTGTCCTTCGGGTATATTTCGGGCACCCTTAGGGTATCCTTCGGGCTCCTTTGGGTACGTGATGTGCTTTCGCTACTGTTTTGTCGACCTTGTCCGTTTCCTTCCCGCTTGGCCTAAGCCCGGATGACTCTGGCAACTGCCCGACGCTGAATCCTGATGCCTTGCGGTTGGATCCCTACATGTTACCCGTGTCTTTGTGTCGTCCTCGTAAGTGTCCCTTCTGCCTGGCGTAAACGCGGATGACTCTGGCCACTGCCCGACGCTGAATCCTGATGCCTTGCGGTTGGGTCCCTACATGTTATCCGTATCCTTATGATGTTTTGTAAGTGTCCCTTCTGCCTGGCGTAAACGCGGATGACTCTGGCCACTGCCCGACGCTGAATCCTGATGCCTTGCGGTTGGATCCCCATCCGTCCTTATCCACGTCCTTGTGACCTATCCTTATAATTGTCCTTTCTGCGTGGCGTGTGGATCACTCTCGCTTAGGCCTGACGCTGAATCCTGATGCCTTGCGGTTGGATCCCCATCCATCCTTATCCACGTCCTTGTGACCTATCCTTGTAATTGTCCTTTCTGCGTGGCGTGTGGATGACTCTCGCTTAGGCCTGACGCATAATCCTGTGGCCTCGCAGACTGGATCAATGTGAATTCCTTATCCATGTCCTTACGACCTATCCTTATGGTTGATCTTTCTGCGTGGCTTGTGGATGACTCTCGCTTAGGCCTGACGCATAATCCTGTAGCCTCGCAGTCTGGATCAACGTGAAATCCTTATCCATGTCCTTGCGACCTATCCTTATGGTTGATCTTTCTGCGTGGCTTGTGGATGACTCTCGCTTAGGCCTGACGCATAATCCTGTAGCCTCGCAGTCTGGATCAACGTGAAATCCTTATCCATGTCCTTGTGCTACGCTGATTGTTCTTTCCGTGTGGCGTATTGATGACTCTCGCTTCGGCCTGACGCCTAATCCTGTCGCCTCGTACCTGACGTTTCTGCTGTCTGCTCGTTTTGTTGTTGCTTGAGCTCGCCAACGTGAACTGTCCTTTCTTTCTTCGACTGTGTGTGGCGAATTTTGCAGATCACTGGAGAGACGAAATCTACCACCTGGTAAGGGCCATCGTACCTCGGGGCTAGTTTTGCAGCGAATCCTTCTGCCGCTTTGGACAGGTGATGTTCCTTGGCCCACACTTTATCGCCCACCGCTGGTGACCACTGTCTCCTTCTCAGATTTTAGTGTCTGGCTTGGTCCTGGGACGCCTTTTCCATATTTCGCCGCACGATCTCGAATACCTCTCTTAGTTTTTTGGCATTTTCCTCAGGGGTCTCCGTAGCTCGTCCGGTTCCTAGGGTTTCCTTATCGTATAGGCTGCTGGGTAGACGTGGTTCCCTTCCCTGGGTAAGAAACGCCGGTGTATGGCCGGTGGATTCCGATGTGCTCGTGTTCACTGCTAGCATAATCTCCGGCCACTTCTCGTCCCAGTTTCTCTGGTCCTGCCCTGCAAACTGGGCAATCATGGTCTTGACCGTTCTGTTTGCTTGTTCGGTTGGATTCTCTTGTGGTGTGTATGGCGCGGTGAATAGTTGACTGATACCCATCTCAGCCAGGAAATTTTTAAATATGCGGCTTGCAAACTGTACTCCATTGTCCGTTATGACCACCTTCGGGACCCCGTACCTTGCGATTATGCGCTCCCTAAATGCCTTCTTGAGCGACTCTTCCGTCGCACTGCGTAGGGGCACCAGTTCCGTCCATTTCGAAAACCTGTCTATCATGACCAGCAGCATTTGGTTCCCGTGCCTAGATCTTGGTAGGGGTCCAACGAAGTCTGCACATACCGTGGCCCATGGGTTCTCCGGCACTTGGGTCAACATCTTCCCAGCCGCCTGCATCTGATTGGGCTTAAACCGCATGCAAATCTCGCATTTTCGTACGTGGGCTTGGGCGTCTCTATGCATGCCTGGCCAGTAGGATCGGGCTGCCAACCGTGCAATTGTCCTACGGCTTCCTACGTGTCCCGCGGACGGTGCTTCGTGGTTTTCCCTCAACACTGTTTCTCGTAGCGACTTCGGGACGCACATCTTCCATGACGCGACGTCTTCACTGCCTGCTCGGTGAGGTATGTTTCTGTACAGTGTCTCACCATCCATAACATAGTCCGGGTACTTCTGCGGTTGGGTCCTTATCTTTTCGCCCATGTCCTTGATCCAGCTGCACCCTCCTGAAGCTGTAGTTGCCGATGCCTCCTTTAAACGTCGTAGTGTTTCCGGTAGTGGTTGTCTTGATAATGCGTCGGCCACCACGTTTAGATGACCCTTTCTGTACGCTATCTCAAAGTCGTACTGTTGTAGCTCCAGGGCCCATCTGGCGATCCTTCCTGAAGGGCTTTCGATGCTGTTGAGCCACTTCAGGGCCATGTGGTCGGTTACTACCTTAAAGTGGTAACCTTCCAGATATGGCCTGAGCTTCCGGATCGCCCAGACGATCGCCAAGCACTCCTTCTCCGTTGTCGAGTAGTTCTTTTCCGCGCCGTTCAGTGTTCGGCTCGAGTAGGAGATTACTCTTTCGCCCTTTTCGGTGTCCTGGGTCAGTATCGCTCCGATGCCGTAGTCGCTGGCGTCTGTTTGCAGGATGAAAGTTCTACTGAAGTCCGGGCATGCTAGCACTGGATCTGCCACGAGTCTTGCCTTAACCTCCTCAAACGCCATCTGGTGCTCTGGTGTCCACTCCCACTTACTGCCTTTGCGCAGCAGGTCGTTCAGGGGTTTGACGATTCTGGAGAAATCTGGTACAAACCGGCGGTACCACGACGCTACTCCTAGGTATTGTCGGAGCTCTTTGACAGTCGATGGCGGTTCTAGTTCGGCGATGGCGGCTACTTTTTCTGGATCCCCAGTCGTAAATGACAGCATTCCAGCACGCGTTCTTTCATTATGAAATGGCATCAAAAAGGTGTTCCGGAAGTGATGAGTCTGTCCATTCTTTTTACACGGGTGTGGGACAAAAAAGAATGCACCCGTTGCATGCTTCTGGAAGCATATATCTGGAATGCACCTGGAAGTAACAAACTAAACACATTCTGGGTGCACTTTTTTTTAATGCACCTGGAAGCAACATACTAAACTCCTTCTGGGTGTACTCTTTTTTAATGCACCTGTAACATGTACCCAGGAATGCACCTAGAAGCATTCAAAAACCAAATATCTGGAAGTTTTCCCCAGGAATACATAAAACTGGATTTCAATTTCATATTTATTTTCATTTCAATATTCAAGAACGCAACTAATTTCTAATCGGAGTAACTCCCCTTCTGCACGGTGCTTTGGTGCTTCTTTCTTGTTTATGTACTTTTGTCATTTACGCAGTTCAGTCCTTGATGTGCCCAATCATTTTTTGCGATTCTGAAAAATATAAAGCAAATTGAATATTATATATTTTGAAATATGTGTATATACATTACAAATATACAATATGTTTATTTTGTATGTAAAATTTACATAAAAATAGTTATTATTTTATTTGTTTAATATATTTTTAGTTTGAATGTTCAGTGTACATGTACTTTGTTATTTTATTGTGTTCATATTGAACTAAATTATCTACACTTTACTTACCTGTGAAAATATTGATGTAAAATTGGTGGCAGAAAGCAACAAACTTTTTCAAAACACGTGGCACGAACTTCACTTTTCAGAACTAAAAATGCAACTGACGAGAAATGCAAGAGGCATGAAAAACCGCTCGCTTCCTTGCATGTTCCCTTTTGTCTTTATTATTTGTTTGTCAAGAGAACAGTTTCGAAAAAAGACGATTGTAAAAAAATGGGCATCGTCAACCTTCGGGTTTGAGTTTGGTTTTTTTACATTCCCACTAAAATGCACCTGGATGCACTATATTAAAATACACCCAGATGGCACCCAAAAGACTGCCCCCAGCACGCACAGTTGCTAGTTAAATTTGCACGCGTGTTGCTTTGCGTAAAAAAGATACGACCCATAACTATTTCTTTCGGAATACGTTCCCGAAACGGGTGTTTGGGCATGCTTCTGGATGCATTATTCTGAAACACTTCTAGAAGGCACCGCAATAGAATGCACCCAGCACGCACATTTGCCTTGGAAAATTTGCATGCGTGCTGTTTTGCGTAAAAAAGGTACGACCCAGAACTATGTTTTTTTAAAACACGTTCCGCAACTTACGACTGGGTCTGTTCCTATTCCCTCGCTAGTCACTCGGTGACCCAGGTACAGCAGCTCCCTTTTGAAGAATTGGCATTTTTCTGGATTCAGCCTCAGATTTGCCTCCTTTAGACGCCGGAACACTTCCTTCAGGTTTCTTTTGTGTTCTTCCAGCGTGCGACCGATCACTATTATGTCATCCTGGTAAGCGAATGCGTGAGGTGACATCTCGGGGCCAATTACTTGGTCCAAGACTCGCTGAAACGTTGCCGACGCCGATTGAAGTCCGAACGGCATTACCCTCCACTGAAACAGACCTTTGCCTGGTACCGTAAATGCTGTATATTGCCTGCTACTTTCTTCTAGTGGGATCTGCCAGTATCCATCCTTCAGGTCCAAACTGCTGATGTACCGCGCTTCTCTTAGTTGATCTAGGATGTAGTTTATGCGGGGCATTGGGTAGGCATCCTTCACTGACTTCGCGTTGATCTGCCTGAAGTCGACACACAGTCTCCACTTGCCTGTCTTCTTTTTCACCATCACGATGGGGGAGCTGTATGGGCTCTTTGAATGCTCTATGAACCCCATTTGGAGGAGCTCGTCCACCTTTGCGTTGATTTCCCCTTGAATTTTTGGGTTCTTTGGGTAGTATCTCTGCTTGATTGGCTTGTCGTCCTTCATTTTGATCTGGTGTTCTGCCATATTCGATGTTCCCGACATTGTGCTGAAGTCTGCCAGCTCTGTTTCAAGGAACGCTGTAGTATCGTCCAACTCGTTTACTTGTTGAACGACTGCTACTGATAGATTCTCCTCGAGCCATCCATTGTGTCGGTTCCTGGCTGGTATTATTATTTCGTGTCCAGCACACCTTATCTCGGTTCCGACTTGTTTCAGGAAGTTCCATCCCAACACTAATGGATCCACTACCCCGGGTAAAATCAACAGGCTCATGGTCACTTGTTTGTTGCCGAATTTGACCTCCACCTCGAGCTGCGGATTAATTCCGCCGCACCTTCCATCTGCCAACCTAACTTGCCGTCTCGTCCTTGTAATCTTTCCTAGAGCAGCGATATTGTCCGCCAATTCTTCGCTAACGAAGCTTGCCGTTGCTCCGGTGTCGATTGTGGCTTTGTATCTTTTCCCACCAATCATCACAGCTGCGGACAACTGCTGCTCCTCCTCGATTAGCTCGCCCGTTAGTTTGGAGAGGTGGCATTGTGCGATCCCCGCTCGCCTCTCTGCGGCTGAGATCGCTGGCCATTTCCCGATCGTTGGCAGCAATCGACGCTCCTAACACCCACCTTGCCGCATATCCAGCAAAACAGCAGCCGCTGGTTACGACATCCTCTAGCCCAGTGTCCGTTCCCACCGCATTTCCGACAGGCCTCCTGCGGGTCTGTGATATGGGTGGCATCTTGTGGCCTCTGTGTGTTGCTTGGCGGCCTCCACAAGGTATTGTTTGGCTGTCTCTGTTGCTGTGGGGGTGGTGCCCAATGGCCTCCGCGTGGTGCGTCTGTTGCCTGCTGGCTTGTCTGGCTTGGTGTGGTGGTGACCATTGGTCGTTTCCTCGTGTGTCCTGGTTATCTTCCTCCTCACATCTCCTGCATGTCACCTGTGTTGGTGACGCCGACTTTGTCTTTGAGAACTTGTTCTCCTGTGCGAAGACTTCCCGTTCCTTTTCAAGTTCTTCGTACTCATCGGCTAGGATCATTAGCGTGTCCAGGTCCGACACTTTGTATGCTCTTAAGAACATTCGTAGGCTTGGGGTGCAGTTCTCTTTAATGACCCTTAACGTCTCTTTCGTAGAATAGTTAAGTGGCCTCACCATCGTCTGCATGTCGATCATGTAGTCCTTGAACGACTCGCTGAAGCCTTGCTTCCTTTGCCGGACCTGGTCCGCCAGCCTGGTGAAGAAGTCTCTTGGCAGGAAATATGTGTGGAAGCTTTCAATGAATTCTGCCCATGTTCTCCATTGCTTATTGTTGGCGATGAACCATTTTAAGGCCCTTCCTTTTAGCAACTCCGGCATCGCTCGAGGGATCATATCAAGCTCCAAACCGTACGTGTTGGCGGACCATTCTACCTGCTCCAGGAACTCGAATGGTTTTTCCGCCCCGTCGAACCTGAACGACCATTCGCGGACCTGCTTAGCGACCTTTGCATAGTCCGACTGGCTTGGTCTCGGGATCAGCGCTGCTGCTTTCTTTTCTTGGCTTGATTCTCTCCTGTGGGCCTCTTTCTGTATGTTGTCAACGCTCAGGCTTGCCACCAGGTTGTCCCCTTCAGCGTTCGTTAACGTAATGCTTGGGCCGGCTCTGTCGTAGTATGTCGCCTCTAGCTCGGCCCAGATGTCGACGAGTTGTGGATCGGTTTCTGTTTCGGAGTAGTATTCCGATAGTGCCTTCCTCATGTCGTCTAGCCTGCCCTCCAGGGCGACGTTGAGCCTCTGTGCGACATGGGCGAAGTCTTCCTTCTTGAGGCGGTAAATCCACTTCTTTCCCATTTTTACTGTGCTGTTCTCACTGTTGGGACAATCACGTTGGGCGCCAGATGTAACGAACTGATTTTGTATGTCTGCTCGCTACGAGATTCGTGCGGCTAGCTCAGAAGATTGTGCGTTCGTCCCACCAAATTTATATGACGTGATTGCCCGTAGATCAGTGAGAAAACAAAGTGTTCAAATGGTAACAGTGGGATTTATTCTCGTGGTATTAGTACAGCGGGTGTGTGGCTGGGCTGGCTTCGGTATCTCTTGGCTCTGGTTCCGCCAGCTGCTGGCGCTCCTCTTTCTGGCTCCTCGACGCGTTGACTCGTCCTCCTCTGGATCCGGGGTCTCGAGACGCTCGTAGTGGCCGCCTCTGCTTGCTTGCCGACGCGTTGCCTCGGGGTCGCTTGTTGCGCCTTAGACCCGCAGAGAGTTCGGCCTTGTGGGCTTAGGGAAGCGTCACCGTTCTCAGACTAGGGTGAACAAGCCTTGCTCTCCAGGCTGACGCCTTTCGAGGCAATACCTGTCCCTTGCTCTGTCCCGGACGGTCCCGCTAGGTTCTTGCTCAGTTCGCGCTGACAGTCAAGGCTGCCGCCCGGAGGCTGTCTAGCGGTTCACTTCGCTTTACGCCTAGCGCAGACGAACGTTCCACCCGGCTTCACCCTAATGCGTGACGTCCGCGACGCTCCTGCGCTCCCCAATGAGCCACGCGCGGCGATGGTAACGTGGCTGCCGGAAATGTCTGCTGGCGTCGCTGTCGATGTCCTCTGCGCTGTCTTCTGACCAGTATCTCGTTGTTCTGGCGCTCGGGGAGCTGGGCGGTCGCTGCTCGGGAACTTCGCCGGTAATCGCAGGGCTCTCCAGGCTGCCGCCTCTTGAAACCGCAAATCGATCTACCGCTCGTCCGTCACGCCAGGTCCTGCTTGGTCGGGCAAGGTACGCTGGGTCGCAGACAACTTTCCTCCCCAAGCTGACGGCTCTTCGTCGTAGGACTCTTTTGCTTATCTCTGACAGACCCGCCGGGCGACTCGCCAGGGTGTGGTCGTGACAAAGTTAGAAACAAACGCCTTGACTTAGCCGCGTGATGCCTTTCAGAACTCAGTCACCTGTGTCTCAATTCGGAGATTCCTGATGTCCTAATCCCGAACGTCTCGACGTGGCGATCTTGCTCCTTGTATGCTTCCCACGGCGCTGCTTCCGACGACTCGCTTGGTTGTAGCTCCCTCGTAGATTATTTGCTTGACTGACTGTTTACTTGGTACTTCAATTGATCTTGACGGTTTGACTCCTCGTGATCGACTGATCCAGCTGCCAGCGCTCTGCGGCCTTATATAGGGCCTCCAAGCACCGTTATTTCCCTTTTGCGCACGGCCCGCTGGATCTCTCCACTCTGGGTCCAAGGTCCGTGCCTCCTGGATGACCCACTTCTCCTTCACGTACCGCTTTCAATCGATGCTCCGCCCACTGCTGCAGTCCCGCTGATTCCCGGGCCGCTTGTGGCACGCCTGTGTGCCGCTCCACTGCCGAGATGTGGCACTTCCTCTCCCGGTCCAAAGTTCACGGGAGAGTCCAAAGTCCGGTGGAGTTCCGTTATCCCCTTTTGCATACGGCACTCTTGCTCTGCCCGCGAAGTCTCCATTCTCTCTCGATCTCCATCCTTGGTCTCCAATCTCTCTCGCTCTCCTTCATTGGTCTCCAAACTCTCTCGCTCTCCTTCGTTGGTCTCCAAACTTTCTCGATCTCCTTCATTGGTCTCCAAACTCTCTCGCTCTCCTTCGTTGGTCTCCAAACTCTCTCGATCTCCTCGCCGCGCCGTTACTACGCGAATTCGCCGCGTATCTGGTAAGCGGCCGGCCATCTGCTGCTGCTTCTATTTGTGGGGAGTTATTCAACTCCTCACAAATATTACAATTGCAAGATAGACTAACAAAAGCAATAATAAAAATATAATAGTAATGTTAATATGATAGACATATTTTGGTACAAGTGATGTTTTTGAAACGTCATCGTTGTCTGCTGCTGCTGCTGCTGCTGATGATGAGTCTGGTTCTTTAATGCTGGTTGTTGTTTGTGTTGCTGCTGTTGTGTTGTCTGCTGCTGCTGCTGCTGCTGATGATGAGTCTGGTTCTTTGGTGCTGGTTGTTGTTTGTGTTGTTGTTGTTGTTGTTGCTGTTTCTGTTGTTGTCGGGGGTTGTGGTGTTGTTGTTGTTGTTGTTTGATTTGAAGTGATTTTAGCGAATGCGCATACTAACAGAAATAGGAATACGCGAAAATGCATTTTTTTTTTGTTCGAAATGCTTGAGAGAGAGACTCGAGAATAATTTTCAACATACTAAATCTACTGACCAACATACACTCAATTTTATAGCTGAACCTATATACTATATATCACATTTTACCTTGCCTTAATTTCCCCCCCCCATTTTCTTTGTTTTCCTTTTTACAATCTCTCGCTCTATAATACACACACAAACAACACAGGAAGCCTCCCACTTATTATTCGGATATACTAGATGATGACGATGATGATGATGATGATCTGAAATATATATAACAAATAAAATAACTGATATATATATATATATTTATTAGTAGTATACTTACAAAATTTGATAGGAAGTCATAATTTGTAATGCGTCATGTTCATCAACCAATTTTTGTTGTATGTACTTGAAATGTTGTTCTTTTTCACAATCTACTACATCATCAGCAGCAGCAGCATAAGTTGTACTCATCTCTTTATTCGTTTCCATTTGATTAAAGGTAATATTTAAATTTTTAATATGTTCTAATCGCATATGTATACTTTGGAGAGTTTCTTTATCCTCGGGCGACAGAATGTGTAGATAATTTTGAATAAAATCAATAATTTTTTTTGTAAATGTCATTATTTTTTTTTGTGTTGTTATTATTGAATATTCATATGCAAAACCTGTTGATAATCATTGATGTTATACGTTCCGATGTGTCTCTCTAACTGAAGGTTGGTGGGGTTGGCTTCATCGTAATAATCATCTCCCTCATCGTTGGTAAAGTCTCGTTCAAAAAAATAATTTTTCTCTATCAGGTTTCGCTCATTGGTATTGCTTACAGCATTATAGTGATGACAAAAAATTCGTAATTTTTTATTTGTGAAATCGCTATGATAATTGCATCGAATATTGACAATACTTCTCAAGTATCTTAATTTGAAATATCTACAAATTACAGCGGGTGCGTCAATTATTCAACCAATATCCTCTTCTTTTCTAATTAACTCTCGGCGGAAATTTTCAACTACCTCATCGATCGTGGGGAAAGTAAGAGGCATATGTTCGAATAGTACCAAATCTCGTTTAAATCTAATATCATTTTGATTTTTGTTGTTGCTGCTGCTGCTGCTCTCTCGAATCACTTCCACAAATGCGGTATTAAGTTCAAAAATTAAATTTACTTTGACAGTCAATGTTTCGTTTACAACGAGATCAAAACTAGAGTATTTAATTTCCGTTTGGTAGGGAATTTTTTTGATATCATATTCGCTTTTTACTGACGCTATTCCAACGAGGATTCCAAGTACAAATAATAATATCAAAACCATAATTATTTTCATTTTGTGTATTTATTATTAATTTTTATTATGCGATTATATACTTTCCCTGTGGGTGAGACTAGTTACAGACTAGTTTTACAGAATTGTGATTAAAGTAAAAAAATGCATGAATGCATGTATAGTATATAGGTATAAAAAAAATTAATTTTTTTTTTTTGACGTCTCTTTCGGGCTCTGGCTTTGGCTCTCTCTACTGATTATTGAGTATTAGCTGCATTTGTTTTGGGCTGATAGCTTAGTAACAACAACACTAGTAAGTAAATGCATGAATAAAGTATGTGTATATAAATATATATATATATAGGTATAAGTATAAAAAAAGATTAAAAAAGTTTTTTTGTCTGCTCTCTTTCTCTCGGGGCTCCGGCTCTCCACTGATTATCGTTTATTGGCTGCGTCTGTTTGTTTGTGTGTTGTAATCGACTTCTAGCGCGTGCCCCTCTCTCTCTCTCTCAAGTGATTGTCATCGTCTCAGTTTGTCTTCGTTGAGGATAATGTTCTTCAGGGTGTTGGGGTTTTTTTCGACAAATGTTTGTTCTACCTCACCGTTTGCTAATAAACGTTCAATAATGATTGTCTCAATATATTTATTGCATTTTATATTTAGTGTTCTCTTCTCATAATTGCTTTTATACAAACAACGAATTGATATAGCCGACTCTTTATATTGGAGATTAAAGTGCCTATAGAATGGTACTGTTGCATTCAGTATTCCTCCAATATTTTTCTCCTTTTCTATTAGGTTTGCTTGAAACAATTCGATTACTTGATCAACCGTAACTTTAATATTATCCTCGGCATTGTCCTCATCGTTAGCTGTTGATGTTGGTGGTGCTGCTGATGGTGTTGGTGTTGACGATTCAGTTATCAATTCCACCCACTCACTGGGTTTTATTGTTGTGGTTGGTGGTGGTGGTGGTGGTGTTGATGATGGTTGTCTCATAAATTCAAATGAGAGGTTTACTTTTAACACCTCGTTGTTCGATAATGTTATATTAAATTCTACACTTTTTGTATTTGTATTGATACTATTGATGATATTCAGAATAGAAGCAAATTCAGGATTCGGAATAGGATTACAGTTTCCCTCCCCGAAATTGCAACCGAATAGTAAAATAATTACAATGATTATTATTCGCAACATTTTTATTTTTATTTTTTATATTTTTTTTTTGGTTTTTATTCTCGTTTTGATTGTAGTTTCTAGCTTGCAGTTCGACTTGCTACTAATGCTACTAATGCATTCTCACAGAGAACGCAATAGAAAAAATATTCACATATACGTACATTGTATATATATATATATATATTTATAATATTTTTCTAACCTCGTTTGATAGCGGTGTATATTCGAATAATTTATCATGAATTATGAGACAGTATGCAGATGTTTTTGAAGGGATATTACTTTGTGTTTTAATCTCAATTCGTATATCAATGGATCCACTTTTTACTGCTTCATTTTGATGCGTTACATCTAGACAATAATGGGAGCCTTATTTTTATAAGTCTCTAGCGATAATAACGGTTGTGTCTCACAGCCGTAGTAACTATTTTGAAAATTGATATACATATCGTATAATAGTGCATATCTATTATAAGAAAAATTTTGATTTAATCCGTCATACGGATATACTTCAGAATTGAGATATACTTTCACATCGACTAAATCACAATGAACATACTTCTTATTGTTTTTAAATGCGATAATAACATAGCGAGGGC
Organism: Drosophila suzukii; assembly: GCF_043229965.1. Lineage (NCBI taxonomy): Eukaryota > Metazoa > Arthropoda > Insecta > Diptera > Drosophilidae > Drosophila > Drosophila suzukii. The sequence continues at coordinate 852,245 of NW_027255939.1, read as the reverse complement.
GTTCAGTTTCAGCAGCTAATTTAACACTCCAAATAAATGTAGTACTCTGTGGAACTACTGGGTTATAGTATATATCCCAACTCCTGAAGGGAATCAATAATGGCGTTTGTTTGTTTATCACATTAAACATGTACAATTTATAAGCATCAGACAATTGTACATGGGGCATTTTCCAAACAATGCTCGAAATCGTCATTTTCAATTGACTTATTGTTAAAGCTACAGCAGTGCTCTTATAAACATCATCGTTATCTTTTCCTCTTAATAGAACTAGCTCGTGTTTCCCATTCAGCAGTATTTTATTGTAGTCCTCAGCAAATCCAAGTAACAGATTCAACGGCACGCAAAAATTAAAGTTTCCTCTTTCAAGTTTTAAATTGTCTGTGATGGACCATCCACAATTTTCGAGCAAGTGTTCTTGATTTCGTTTAATTGATAAATCATTTTTTAAATCGCTTGTTACACCCAAATGTCGTGTTCGATCAATTTCATTACCATTCAATTCAAATCGTATTTCACTAAATAGATACGCCATGCAATTATTCAATAAAGCTATTGTGGTTTCGATTTGATCATCAACTTTTGTGATATGCCCTTGAATGTGAAAAAAACTTTCGCTCGGCAACACATACAAATCTTGATTTTGTATGGCAATCCGAATTTCGTCATTGTTCTCATACGATCGCAAATAGGGTGAATAACTATGATAATCTTTCTTTATTATTGAGTTATCAATAGTCGGTTTCTCGAGCACGTTAATTATATGTGACATTTTTTTTTTGTTAATTTGAATCCTAAACTCAATAAAAATTTTTTATTGCACTCCGTTAATGGGATTTGTTTTTGTTGTCGTCGCCGTCGTTGTTGTTGTCGAGTAGCTAATCTGGTCAGCGTTGGTGAAGCGAGTGAGGGAGAATTGAGTGATAATGCCTTTTTATAGACGTTGTTGTTGTTGTTGTTGTTGTTGTATCTAATCATTTTTTTATATTGGTGTTAAATGTAATCTTATTGTAATTCTTTCACCGCGAAAATTAATCAGATTACCGTCTTGATCACAGATTTTTAAAGTTATCGAATGTATTTCTTTTGTGTTTACTGGTAGATATATAACATTTTGTGGTACCTCAGTTATTTTATATCCAGGACTAACGACAAGCGCAAACTGATGTAGTGTGTGTGTTGTTTCGTTGTTTATATATGTACCATTTATAATATTGCATTGTACACAAATGGTATTAATTTTTGTGATATCAATTGCCTTATCAGAAGTATGTAATATATTAGGGCTTAATATATTCGAAGTTAATCCCAATAAAGAGCCGATTGACTTTTCCTTATTGAAATATATTTCATCAGTTGCAGAGAAAATTTCTGATTGCAAAGTGTTATAGTTTGGAACTAGATAGAATTTGGGACTTCCGTCGGTCTCATTCTGTGTTAACTTTCTATATTTTCGTGTCAATAGATCATTAATATCGCTGATTTCATAGGAACCTACGGGGATTTTTATCAAATGTTTACCAATATGAAATAAATTATTGTCTACGTCAACGTTTGGAATCGAATTATAAGTGTCCAGACTGATTAACGCACACTGCTAGTTCTGTTCAAGTTCAATTGGAGGAAAATAATCTGCAACAAGTACTGATGTATTGCCTGTTAGTGTTAATGTTATCGACATCTTAACGTTTCGGGAGGGAATGAAATGTTTATAGGCTTTACACATACACATATATAGTATGCTGCGTGTTTCGACGTCTAATAACCTTCTCCACTAGATATGTATCGGGAAATTTAGTTTTCATCAGCTCATATTCGTAAAATCCTCCCTTAATATCACTTCCCTGATAATCTTTCAATATATACGTAATGGGATTGGTATTTTGTATCCGTTTGATTTGGAATATCTCAGTTGTCCAGTTTGGAGTATAACCTTTTTCGAACACATGTTTATATTTACTTATTCGCACATAATCGTCAACTTTGAATTTTGGTTTATGAGTGATTTTCAGATGATTGTAAACGGCTTGGAGGAGTAATTCTTCATTTAGAAAACTTACATCGTTTGGCGCCATCAGAATTGTTTTATGGTATGTGTTATTATATTTAGCAATCAATGCCTTATAGATATTAATCCATTTGTAGCTACCTTGATAGCTGAACTCTTTCCACATCATATTTTTGATGGTTCTGTTAAATCGTTCAACGATGCTGGCTTTTAAAATACTATACGTTGAATAATGATTAATATGATTTAATTTCATCAGATTTTGAAATGTCTTATTGAAAAATTCTTTACCATCATCTGTTTGTAAGTTTTTCGGTTTTCTTTGTGCATCATCGAAAATGCTTCTCATACTCTTTGTGACGCTGTCTCCTGTTTTGTTTTTAATAGCAACAGCCCATGCTTGCTTCGAAAACGTGTCAATAACAGTTAAAAGATAACGATATCCCTTATTATATAATTGATAGGGTATCATTTCAACTAAATCGGCTTGCCATAAATCATCTACCCCCTTCATTATCACACGTCATCTGATAAAATTTTTTCGTCCTTGTCTATGAAACTCTTCGGTGAGTTGTCTTTTATCCGCATTCAAGTTATTGTTGTTGTTGTTATTGTCACTCATTTTGTTTTATTTTATTGTCAATATATTTAACAACAATGGCGAACTGTACTTTAATTTTTTTCACCTCATCCGTAGGTAGCTGTGTAGAGAGTAATTTAAAGAGAACGTCCTCAAGCCGTTGAATATTTTCTTCTAATCGCTCTATATACTTAGTATAAATATCTTGAGAGTAGTCCTCTAGAGCTATTTTTATAAGATTCGCACTTTCACTGACCTCTGATTGAAGGTTTGTTTCCAATGTAATTATTTTGCTTTTTAAAATATTTATGCTCTGTCTCAAGCTGTTTAAATCAATATCCGTTTTCTCTTGTCGATTTAAAATATATTTTTTTAGACTTGCTCCTCCTACTCCTCCTCCTCCTCCTCCTACTCCTCCGGACGACAAGCTTTCACCAAATTTATTAATCTGATTCATTATATTATATTTGCCTCTCTAAGCTCTTCAATAATGGATATAATTTCGTTTTTCTGATTGGTATTTCCAGCACTCTCGGATGCTAATAGTAATCGTAATCTCTCGATTAATTCATTCGGATCATCCCAATACTTGTATCCTCTATCCTCCTTGGAGTAAGATTTTGTTGTTGCTGCTGCTGCTGCTGCTGTTTGTATTGTAAGCAAACCTTTACCAATAAGTTGTGTTTTCGGTTTGAATAGATTTTTTATAATATGCTGATACTTAAATGATTTAGACCCCTTAACTTGTGAACTATTCTGATATTTTCGTTTGTGTGCGTTTGTTCTTAAGAGAATATCTCGATAATTTTTCAAGTCCAGATTTTAATAATGCGCGAGCTTCGTGTGAAATAACAATTGAAATAGACCAGGAGTCAATTTCCATTTTTCCTTATCAATAATAATAGTATTATTATTATTATATTTCAATTTACTATTGGCAAAATACCATTCACCATTTTCTTTTATATTCAGACCATACAACATGTCCAATTGTTTTTGACTTTTTAATATTATGCAAAAACGGTGATTTCTTGATCGAAACTTTTCTCTTGATTGCAATTTGTTTTTCCTTTTTGATCACATTGTTGTTATTTTGTTGCTGTTGTTGTTGTTGTTGTGGCTGTTGTTTTGTCTTGTTATATCTTGGATATCTGGGTCCATTTATCAAAAAACTTTTCTCAAGCATAGAATCTCTTTTTTCGATTAATTTTAATCTTTTATTAGAGGAAGAAGAAGAAGAAGAAGACTGAGGCAGAGGTAAATTTTCTGTGTGAGCACTTCGTTTTTTTTGTGTGTGTGTGTATGATCTCGGTATAAAATTTATAATGTTCGATGACGATGCCTGTGCTGTTTTTTTTAAATCTATTAAATTTGGGACCATTGACCTTACGACTTTTTTCAAGCATAGAATCTCTTTGTAGCAGATTAAAAGGTAATTTGTATCTCTTGTTATTAGGCTGGACTGCTGCTAAAGATAAATTCTCAATGTTAGCATTACGTTTGAGATTTTTAAAAAGACTTAATTTTAAATCATAATCATCATCATCATCATCAACAGCAGCAGCAGGGAGAGCTGGGTGGGCAGGGGGAGCAGGAGGGAGAGGGAGTGGGAGAGCAGCAGATGTACTACTACTAACTACTGCATTGTGGTCATCATCGTTCCCCCGTTTTAGTGTGTGTGCAGGACTGTTTTTTTCTAATAAATTAGAGTATTTTGCTCTTTGACTATCCAAAAATGAAGTATAGTCTGATAGGATATCGTTGGAAGTATCTATCAAGTCGGGTGGGTTGTTGTTGGTTATTGGAAAACTCGTTATTTGCGGACGATTAAATTCCATATCAAACACATTAGCATCATCATCATTAGCAGCAGCAGCAGCAGCATCCTCATGCTGGATGTTTCTTCGTTGATAAGGTCTTCTTTTCCTTCTGTTTGCATTATAGGTTTTAAATTTTCTCACTTTTATCTCCAAATCGTTGTTTGTGTTGTCGGTGTTGTCTAGTCTTCTTCGCATAACCCTCTTTGGAGAGTATCGTCTTTTGTGTTTAAGCATTTCAACATGTTGTTGTTGTTGTTGTTGCTGCTGCTGCTGCTGCTGTTGTTCTCCTTCTTGAAGACCTCGATGCTGATGATCATCATATTTTATCAGTTCACGCTTATTATTGTTGTTGTTCGAGTTAGTCGGATTCTCAACGTTGTATTTATTTGCCTTCTTGTTCTTTTTTAGAAAATTTTCCGCAATCACATTCAAAGGTTTTGTAATTGGTTTAAAGGTATTTTCCAGCATATTAATTCGATCCATTTCATTCGACTTCATGCTCTTCAATTTCTGTGTCAACAACAATCTGGTTTGAATCAGATCATCCAACACTTTAGTCTTATTTTTTGATTTCACCATTGCTGCTGTGGTTGTTGTTGTTGTTGTTGTTTGTTTAAAAACCAATTATTTACTAGTAAAATATATGATATTATATATATATATTTATATATAGCTGATCCAAAGCTGATCCAAAGCTGATCCGAAGCTGATTCAAAGCGAGAGATGATGATGATTATAGATGTATAAAACAATCGAATCCTTTTCTATATCGTCCTTTATCAATATCATTATCTTTACTTATGAGAACAAATTCATATTTTTGCTTCCAGCATTCCTTACAAATTTTTATAAATTGCTTAAAAGTCATATCGCCTATAAAATGATCATTGTAAATATGTTTAATATTCATTTCATCTTGTTTAAAAATTATAATCAAATTAGCGTTGTCACGTATTAAATGTTTTGGTATTTTTGTATAAGTATATAAGTTTGACATAGATAGAAGGAGTCTATGTGTTTGTGGCGACCCATACAGAAATAATCTCTTATTGCTGTTTGCTTATCACAGATTACGTCATCAAATATCATTATTGAGTGTGGTCTAGCCCTTTCTGGACTGACGACTTTTTCCTTGTCTGAAAACGTGAACATGTGTATCCCCTTAATTGGTTTAATCAATTTCATTAAATATTGATACTTTGGCTGATACAACGATTTTGAATAAATGTATATATTTTGAAATTTAAGTCCATTGGGACTTTCGATCAAACTTATCATTACGTTTGTCTTTCCACAATTAGATGGCCCCACAGTTAGAGCGCGTATCGAATTCGGTAACAATGGGCTATGTGTAATTTTTCCACTCCTATCCCCCTCACCACAAATTTGATCGACATTTCGAACTTTAATTTGTCTGGTTTGTTTTATAAATCTCATTTTGTTGTTGTTGTTGTGGTTGTTTTATTGGACAAATTTTTACAACTACTAATGAAAATACTATAAATATTTGAGTATATATTTGGTTTTTGTTTAATATACGATTGTCATTGAAACAGAATAGTCATAAAAAAAAAAACAAAAAAAAAAAGGAAATGCAATAATGCGTATAAATTATAAACATAAATTAAATTCATATCAGTATCGAATTGGTAGTGGACTCGTTAACAACTTGATTAACAAACTACCAATTGAACTTCATATGCCAGGATATCAATTTTGTGGACCAGGCACAAAACTTGCAGAGCGTTTGAAACGTGGAGACAAAGGGATTAATCCGCTAGATGCAGCGTGTCGAGAGCACGATATTGCATATTCACAATTCAAAGACTTGAAAATCGTCATCAGGCCGATAATATATTAGCTGAAAGAGCGTGGGAACGTTTTAAAGCAAAAGATAGCGGTCTAAAAGAACGTTCTGCTGCTTGGTTTGTGACAAACGCTATGAAAACAAAAGTTAAATTCGGTCTAGGTATGTCTAAAAACAAATCTTATCGACGTCAACGTAAGAGGAAACCAGCTAGTAATAAAAAAAAACAACGTCGACGTCATCGACAAACAAGAAAAAAATCATTCGCAAGCATTGTGAGTCAAACGAAGCGAATTTTGAAACGAAGAAATCATACGAGTATCGATGAAGCAATTCAGATATCTCAACAATCAATCCCACCTAGTTTTCATCGAGGACAACGAGGACAACGAGGACGAAGACGAGGTCGACTAGGTCTAGCGAATTATATCTCCAATATTCCGAGGGTGATACCGTTACCAAAAATTGGGGGATTCCTACCGTTGATACCAATATTGACTGCACTTGGTGCAGTTGGTGGTCTTGCTAGTGGTGGATCTGCTGTTGCTAAAGCAATAAACGCTGTCAAAAATGGTAAAGAACAATTAGCCGAAGCGACACGTCATAACCGCTATATGGAATCAATTGCGATGGGAAAAGGACTTTTCCTGAAACCTTATAAGAAAGGATATGGACTATTTTATAAGCCATATTCACCAAAAAACTAATAAATATGCTACCCAAACAAGCACTTACCGATATTGATTTAATTGATTTTGGTAAACAGCATTTTAGACACTTTCGTGGTGTTTTTATGCGTGATCGTCTCCCCAAGAAACCATGGACCAACGAATGTGGGATAATTAATTTAGATAACGAAAGCGGTAGTGGCACGCATTGGGTAGCATATTTCCAGAATAGAAATTATAAAGAATACTATGATAGTTTTGGTGATTTGCAACCGCCCATTGAAATTGTGAAATATTTAAAACCACCCATTGAATATAACTATAGAAATGAACAAAAATTCAATACATTTAACTGTGGTCATTTATGTTTAAAATTTTTATTTCGAAAAAATAAAATGTAATATATTTGTATAAAGAAAAAAAAAGACAATTTTTTTTATTTTTAGCTTAACTTAGTAGGCTATATCTTTGTGACCAAATGCAAGTGTGTCTATATTATTCTCTTTTATATAGCGCTTATCATCTAAATAGTTTAGGGTGACTTTTGTATACTCTTGCGTATAAATTTGATGTAATTTCGATTTAAATTAGTACATTGTTCCAACTTGCTTATTTTTTTTATACAAGCAATCTCGAAAATCGTTAATAGTTAATTTTGAGGTCACACTCGCCTTTACTCCTTTAATTTTTTTGATCTCCGTTGTTTCAGCATTATTTATATTAGAGACTTGTATTGAATACATTTTAGCTCTGAGTCCAATAAATTCTTTTATTATTTTAAATTTTGATAATTCTAGAACGGTGAAGCCAATGTAGACAGGCTTATCATAGACAACATGCACTTTTTTCATTTGAATTGCAAAGAAATCATCGGCCAATTGCAATATATTCTTAAAATTAAATTTTTAGATAAGTGCTCTAGCTCCCAATTTTTTACCATCACTCTCCCACCTGGACACTAATTTAATTGATTTTCTCTTGTCGACATTCTCCATTGTCTTGCCATAGACAGCATTGTTTAGCAGTTTGAAAAAATTCTTTTCAAAATCATTAACAGCCAATGTTCTGTGATGATTGTTACAATCAATATATTTTTTAAGCCAATCAGATTGATAAAATTGTAATATTCGATGAATTTTCTTTAAAATCAGTCCATGTCGAAGACATTGCTGCAAATTTCTATAGTGAATTATATAATTATATTTGTTTGTCAAGTCTGCAATCAATTTTGATTGTTGCATATTTTCATTTTTTTTGTTCTGCGAACAAAATGGTAGATCATTGTGCTGGCTGTGTAAGTTTTCAGTGTATTCCAAATCGACCTCTAAAATATAACCAATTGGTTGATCATCTACGCACGTGTTTAAATCAAAATTTTCAAAATTTCCCTCTTCTGTTTCTTCTAGCCATTTAAAATTTTTATACGGAATAGCTTGTGACATAGCATACCCATATAAATTATTAACATCTAAGTATACAATATAATTTGATTCTTTCTCACAGTCGTAATCGTTAGTTAGATATTTGTTATTTGCAATAGAATGGCGTTTCCTACATTGAACAAGACCGCCTCTAATACCTTTCATTATAAAATTATACATATCAATATCTGTCAGTATTTCTAATTCAATTTTAGTTGTCTTCACCATAGCATCCCACGATAGACCAGGAGTTGTATAATATTGACAAGGATCTAAATTATAGATTTTTTTACATACTGTTCTAAAATTCTCAAAAACATCGCATAGCAACAGCACATCTACCTTCAAATATAACAATAAATAATCTAAAAAATTTGCACACTCGAAGGCATTCCAAACGTTTTGAGCGTGCTGATAACTCTCTTCAGAACAGTGTCTATCAGTTAAATGGTTATAAAAATTTTCGCGCAACGGTAATTGTGTATCTGACAAGCGTTCAACTGAATTTAAATAGCTATACGGAAATATGCCTTTACGTTTAACCATTTGAAATTTGTTCGGGTCCGTGAAAAATGACTTTATTGTGGTTAGATTTCCTTCTTTTAAATAACTGGCTAAGCTGTCTAAACTGGAAGGCATAAATCTAAATGAATCTAAAAATCGAAGTTCTAACGTTTCATTGGGATTTATATAAATTTTCTTTGAGATCGAAATATAAAACTCTTTGTTTAGCGGAATTATAGAAATATCACCAGGAATTTTAACTAATTCTTTCACAAATAAATGTGCATCGTATGCCGAGAGATTATGGAAAAATATTGGGAAAAATTTTGCTAATTTATAGTTTAAATTGCAATTATTATGAGCTACACCTCTATATTTGCCTGTTAAGTGACAATGATCTAGAACTCTTTTAGATTGATCAGTGAATAAAATACCGCGTGTACTACAATTTTGTTCTAAGTCAATTATTTTTTGTTGCTCCATTGATAGCGGATATAACGGTATCGTTACATTTAAGTAATTTTGATATAACATTAAACAATTGTTATATATGATGTCAACAAAATGTGCTGCACAATCTTCGACATAATACATTCGATATATATCCAACCTATTGTCAAAAGAACACTTTATATAATAACTATATGCATACGGTATATGCTTTTGAATTAACTTTACGTTATCCGAAGTTTTCAGATCCATCCCTTCTAAAATACACTCAAAATCAGCATATGCTACAAAAGAAACATTTTATTGATTTTTAAAATTTTTAAATCTTAAAATCGCGTTTTCATTTGACGGCATTTCAGTTACAATTCTATTACAGTCCATAATATGTCGTTCCAGTTTGTCGCTATCGTCGAAATGTTGAAAACTGCCATTGCATAGAAGAATCTTCCTCGTACTTTTCGTTATTTGTTTGCGAAGTAATCTAATGAAGAAGCAAAGAAATATATATAATTTTTTTTTTTCACTTTCTAATTTAATACTTACTTGGAAATATTTTTAATCCAAGCATAGTGATATTTGTCATCCTTCTCGAGAAATAGTAGATATATAGTGTGTAAGACGTTGCTAGTTTTAATATTAGTTAAATAATATGGGCCGATGATTGTCTTTTCATCGCTGTCTACACCCAACACAGTTACACTAATTTCAGGATTGTTTTATTCAAATATTTTTATGCTGTCGACCGGTGTGGGAAATTTTAACCCACTAAAATTTAACGATTTATTATTTATATTTATTATATCCGATCCAATGTTGTAAATGCCTTTACGTTTATATTGATTGGGTCGATTCTTATGATAAGGAAATTTCACAAAAGCCGATATTAATGCATATTTAAAACAATATTCGTCTCTATTTTGCACGTTGATGCAGGCTTTTCTGTTTACTATTTCTCTTGGTAAATCAATGAAATTCTTTATGAGCTGATATTTATTTATATTAACTTCTAAATGAACTATTTCAATTAGGGACCAACCACTGTCTCGTTCTTTTTTTATATAGTCATTTAAATTTTTGATTATTTCATTTAGATTTTCAGTCTGACTCGTTGTTGGATTTAGGGCTTGCATTTTTGTTTGAAATGACTTTAGATTTATTTCACAATGATCTTCACTCTCTTTAATCAAAACATAATTACAGAACTGTTCAAAATTAAATTTGATATTGACGTGTCTTTTTTGAGCTTCTTGGAGTAGAGTGATCACTTGTTCTTTGATTGATTGTTGAAATAATTTGATATCCAAGCATTCTTTATTGTGATTTGTGATTATATAAGTTTCAATACGATTGCGAAATGCACTTCTTATACACCGCAAGTTATCACCTTTTTGCGTACCAGATAATTGTTTATGCATGTTCGTGCGTAAGTGATGCGACCAACTAATTTTAGCAACATTTAGATTACAGACATCACAATATCGTATTTCACTAGCGACAGGATTGTTACTAGACCCAGGATTGTTATTGTTATGTAAAACACCAGCCATTTTTGTTTTTAAATATTAATTGAAAAAGTTTATTGATTTTTCGTTTTATTATTGTTCTTCGTTACAAAAGTTCAAAGTGTAATTGTCGCCTTCCGATTTTAGTTTGACAAGCTTATAGCCCCCCGTCGCAATATGCTCGAAAGCTTTCGGTTGCAGCGTACTAAAACGTTCTGGTAAAAATACCACAAACTCTTCACACGTAAGCATAATTTTATCGCCGAAGCGTGTCCGTTTTACTTCGTCATTCTGGATGGGAATCGGTGTGTTAAACGGGAGAGCTTTAACGCTCTTTATCGGAGGTAGAGAGACGGCACCAAGCTCGTTCTGTTGGTCTTCGAAGTTAGACATGTTGCTGCTGCTGATGATGTTGATGAGGGATTCCTCAATTAGTACGAGTGACTTCTTGCTCTGATTTTGACTTCTGCCTTCTGAATTACTGTAGTACTCTACATCTCATATTTATTCTAGTTTGCGAGACGAAAAAATCTGAGAAACTTTGCGATAAAATGTATTTAAATAAAAATAATTACTCTCAGAAAGTTTGCGATAAATACTTATGCATATTTAAATAAAATAAATTCGTGGGGTAAGTGATAACAATATACATAACAATGTTGCACGATAACACGGGAGGACAAGCGGGGAGGGGAAGTGGGAGGGGGAGTAAGCGCGGTCGCAAAGTCCGCGGACAAGCGGGAGGGGGAGTGAGCGCGGCCCCCAGAGAGTTCCACAACATTCCAGAACACTCCAGCACACTCCAGAACACCCCCGCCCAGCAGCAACAACAACAACTTCCGCTCGCGATAAGCGCCCACACCAGCGATAACAATTCTGCTCCAGAACATACAACGCCAAATTGGTCCAGAACATACAATCCAAAATTGGTCCAGAAAATACATAATCATCCTACTAGCAATATTTTATAAAATTGAATGAGCTTTAACATGAATAAAAGAAAAATGAATTCCATACATTGAAAAAAAATTATTGTTTCTTAATGTAGCCAAATTCAGTTGAGAAACTATTTGCTTAATGAGCCTTCATGTTGTTACTTTCTAATTCTTAAACTATTACTTTTGCATTTCGTAAGTCAAGTGGATTCATAGGAAAAATTGTGTCAGAAATTTGCCCGTGTAGGCCAGTTATGAAAACTTTGAGGGCTGTCGTCCTATGGTTTTCGTTATTTGTTTATTCATTCGTTGTTCATTTTCTATTAACCGTTGTATAATAATCCGTTATAGATCATTTTTGCTCACTTAATACACTCAATTTTTGATAAATAATATAAATGGGACGATTGTCATTACAGACAAAGTCAAGTCTGGCCATTGTGATAAGGCAGAATAAAAACTGTGGCTGCATCTGGCATATTGCCCCATAGCTATGTCTGCTGATTCTCAGTAGTATGGAAACGCGGCTTCTGGGACAAATATCATATTA